>NW_026739089.1:0-5000 GCF_030273125.1 Centropristis striata
ACAGAGAGAGAGGGCGAGAGAGAGCGAAAGTGAGAGAGAGAGAGAGAGAGAGAGAGTGTGACAGAGAGAGAGGGCGAGAGAGGGCGAGAGAGAGCGAAAGTGAGAGAGAGAGGGCGAGAGAGAGAGAGAGCAGTGAAGGGAATAGGAGAAATTATTCCCCCACTTTTTTTTGTTTTTATATTCACAAATTGAATATTGTTGGTTTTAAACTGAGACAAAAAGCCTTTCCTGAAAGCAGCACTTCAAAGTAAAACTGTGATTTTTGTTTCATCTCATGTTCGTATTAGACCAGGGGTCGGCAACAAAAGAGCCATTTTTTGGCCAAAGAAAGAGAAAAAATGTCTGAATGGAGCCACAAACCTTATCTTCAGCCTTACAGTGAAGATAAACCAGCCTAGTAGCATCACCAAAGGTCATAATGAGCATTTTCTTAATATGATTTTGTCAGAAAGCGGCAACTCAAAACTAGACGACGTCGGTGAAATTTATTTTTTAGAGTTTAAGGCACCGGGCCATAGACTTTGGTAAGCTAAGCTGCACATTCTAGTTGACTAAAATGTTAAAAAATGTTGTATATATGAGCAACAAATTTTTTACAACTGAAGAATAAAACTTGCTTTGGGTCTAAAGATGTGGCTCTGGAGCCGAATGCACCACGAAGTCCCTCTCCATTGATCTATCGTTCACAGATCATTTCTCCTTTGGTTGATCTTTAATTATTTGATAAACGTCATTGTTTTTGTGGTCATTTTGTGTCTTTTTTAGTCATTTTGTGTCTTTTTGGTCATTTTGTGTCTTTTTTGGTCATTTTGTGTCATTTTTAGTCATTTTGTGTCATTTTTAGTCAATTTGTTGTCTTTTTTGTCATTTTGTGTCATTTTTAGTCATTTTGTGTCTTTTTTTTTAGTCATTTTGTGTCTTTTTTAGTTATTTTGTGTCATTTTGTGTCTTTTTTAGTCCTTAGTCCAACATCAAATGTGATTTTGAATCTTTTTTTTAACTTTCAAAACACTATCATGCTCAATAAAGAATTTTAAATGTGTCAAATGTGACCAAAGGAGTCAAATCTACCATATAAGAGGGTTCCATCCAGTTCTATCATTTGATACTAAATCTATTTGAGCTTGTCTCCAGTTTTACTTGGTATATCTTCATCAAACTGAAACTGGCCTCATGGAGTTTACAGCCAGAACTTTAGAGGTAAATTTACAGTAGGGCTCCACGCTGCTTTGTTTTCTAGTCTGATGGAGGCAACAAGTCTGGATTATTTGGAGCTGCGGACACTACACAGGGTTAAAGGAAGTGAAAAATAACTTGTGTACGCGCCGTACAAACCATGATATCATCTCACTCTGTGTGTGTCCATCTCAGCATCTATATGTGTGTGTGTGTGTGTGTGTGTGTGTGTGTGTCCTGGGGAACGCCTGTCTCGGGCCCTGTCCAGGACCCCGGAACCTTCCAGAACACCGGGACCCGACCACACAACAAACAGCCCCGTCAGCGTGATTTATCGGCCATTCACCCACCAGGTCACACACAACACACACACACACACACACACAGACACACACACACTTCCAAAAGCATCAATGTCCTCATATGAGCTGGTATTAAAGCACGTCGACACACACACACAAGAAATTTACCTTGAAAGAATGTGAACACAAAAAGATGCTCTGGGCAGATGTGTGTGTGTGTGTGTGTGTGTATGTGTGTGTGTGTGTGTGTGTGTGTGTGTAGGAATGTGCTTCTTTTGATATGATAAGAATGGCGACAAAAAACAATGGAAGAGAAAAGAAATAAAAGGGACCGAAGAGAGCTGAATAACTCCAAAAGGAAAGATGGAGTCAACTGATTCTGATCGGCAGGAGAGAGAGGAGGGAGGAGGAGGAGAGGGAGGAGGGAGAGAGAGAGAAAGAGGAGGAGGAGGAGGAGGGAGGGGGGAAAGAGGAGAGGAGGAGGAGAAAGAGGATGGAGAGGAGAAAGAGGAGAGAGAGAGGAGGGAGGAGGAGAGAGGGAGGAGGGGGAGAAAGAGGGAGAGAGAGAAAGAGGAGGAAGGGGGAGAAAGAGGAGAGAGAGAAACAGGAGGGGAAGAAAGAGGAGAGAGAAGAGGAGGAGGAGGAGGGAGGAGAGGAGGAAGAGGAGAGAGAAAAAAGGAGGAGGAGGGGGAGAAAGATGATGGAGAGAGATAGGAGGGAGGAGGGGGAGAGAATGGAGACGAGGAAGAGGAGGAGGAGAAAGAGAAGAGAAGGAGGAGGGAGGAGGAGAAAGAGGATGGCGACAAGGAAGAGGAGGGGAGGAGGAGGAAAGAGAGGATGGAGATGAGGAGGAAGAGGGAGGATGGAGCAGTGGGAGCGAAGGAGGAGGAGGAGGAGGAGGAGAAGGAGGAGGGGGGTTTGAAGTAAACATCGATGCTGGATGAATGCAATTTTTTCCTTCTCCTCCTCCTCCTCCTCCCCCCCTTCCTTCTCCTCCTCCAGCGGGGAGAACAAGAGGCACTACATCATCCCGACAGGCGGAGAAAGAGAAGAGAGGAGAGAGAAAGAGGGATTGTGACGGAGGGATAAAGGGGCTATCCGTCTCTGTCTGTCACCTCATTCATCGTCCTGCTCCGTCCTGCCGGCCCATCCGTCATCCGCTGTCACACACACACACACACACACACACACACACACACACCACACACACACACTACACAACAACTACCACAAACACACACTAACACACACACTTTCATGCGCGCATCAAAGACGGGCACACAAACTGTGAGTCGCTCTCCGCCCTGTTTCACACATTCACACACAACGGACACACACTCTACGCTCAGTTACACACACACACACACACACACACACACGCACACAGACACACACACACGCACACAGACACACACGCACAGACACACACACGCAGAGCAAAGACGACAAACACACAGCCAGAAAGCCACACACAAACGTTGGGCTCTCCCGCCCTGCTTCACACATTCAACAACGATGACACACACACAGACACACACACACACACACAGACACACACACACAACACAGACACACACACACACACACTCGAGAGCGACGACGGCAAACACAAATTCGCTCACACACACATAAGCGCGCTTCCACGCACGTTACGCGCTTTCCTGCCAAACACTTTTTCCGTAAAGTCGAAATACAGCACACTACAAAAAGCGCGCACACACACACACACACACACGCGCGCGCGCTAACACACATACACACTAACAGACACACACTCCGCCCCGACATCCTGTATTCTGCGTCCGGTTCTGTCCCTCCCTCCGACTGGTTCTGCTCTGTTTTTTTCCCAGGATCCGAAACGAGACGCTCCAGCAGACAGCCGGGTCACTTCCTGCCCTCAGACGGGTCTCAACATCAGGTCTGAGGACCCGGGTCGGCCCCCCCAGGGGGGGAAACCGTCCCGAGCACATTTCTACCTGTTCGACGTTAACAGACGAGTGTTTCACAAGAAGTAAAAAAAACTCTAATTCTTGAGCCAGAAAACACAACAAAGCAACGTTTGAATCACAAGTCATCAAACTTTAGAGTGAATCAGTTTTTATCCTGATACTTGAGTCACAATACGATATTATTGGGATGTTAATTATTGTGTGATATGGTCAGTATTGATACAATATATTGAGATTTAACTGTTTCACTGCATTTTGTGTCCACAAATTAAAAACCCACAGACTGACCAACAAAGTATCCAGTCAAACTGAACTGAACTGACAAGCTTCACTGATAAAAAATGTATTTGAATGAAACATAAAAAGTCGAACTTTGCAGCATTATTTCGACAACTTCCTGACACACAAGATCTCCAGGCTATGACTAAAAGTGAACACAAAATACACTAAATATGGATACTTGGCGTCTATGAATCGATATAATATTGCCATGGAACATATCGTGATACTATGCTATATTGATTTTTTTCCACCTCTATCACACTTGAAAAATGCCCCCAGGACATTTCTGCATGTTTTAATAAACCAAAAAACCTGATAGATGATAAAACACATGCTCCATGAAGAGGCTGTTAGGTTCACACTGCAGAGAGACACCAGTCAAGTGGAAGCTGAGGGTATATTTCACTTCTTCTCTATTCTTTTCACCATCGACAAACTAGTAGCCTGGCATAGCCAAACTAATGCATAAATGCCCATGCATAAACCAACAACCAGTCAGATCAATGAAGAGCATGCAACACATGTACAACTTCAAATTCTACAGCTAAACAGTCACTTAAATGGGTTTCTGGATAAAACCGGGGCGAGGACCAGCCTCTGGAGTAACAGGGACGCTCAGATCAGACTGTTCTGATCAGCTGGGTGTCAATCATCATATAGAGCCCGCCCTCTAGGAGATAACCAGCTGTGATTGGCTGAACGGGACAGGGACCAGAGGCTTCTTTTTTTCCAGACCATCAATAGGACCCAGACCCACTAAATAAAAACTAAAACATTTCTAAAGACATTTAGAGTGCGTTTGATTCTCACCATAAATGATTACACTCTAAAAAAAGATTCAGGAGGTTAGTTAGTATGACTTAAAAACATGAGCTTTTTCAGCATAAAAAATACTATTTGTTACATGTCCATTGTTTTATTAAGTTGATAACTTATTTCAAGAAGTTGATCAAAATTAAAAATGAAGAAAGATGTCTTAACTCAGAAATATATTGCATTTCTACTTAACAAGGAAAAGTATTAAGGTAATGGAACTTAATATTGTATTACAATATGTCTGACTTAAGTGACATAAGTTACTTATACTGAATAAAATTGAGGTAACAATTTGCAAAGATTTTTTTTTGAGTAGAAAGAAATTAAAATAAAGGAGTTTATAGCGACTTAAATAGAGTAATTTCACCACTTATTAACATTAAAACGTTGATATAAAAATTGAGTTGGTTCAAACATAATTAAACTTGTAGAGGACGAAACAAATCATGTTGGTTGTACTTGACTATTTGAGTTA
>NW_026739089.1:10000-21209 GCF_030273125.1 Centropristis striata
CAAGGGCACTTGGTTGTTTAATATTTTTTTATAATGGAAAAAAATCAATAAAAATCATTTTTTTTATTTGTTTCCTCTCACTACACGGTCTAGTTTTGTCATTGCTATTATTTCAATTGTTTTATATATATTTATATATATTTCATGTTATTTTTGCTTCCAGACTTGTTCAAACTCTACTTTGTGTTTTCTGTCTTCCTCCTCCTTCCCTCCTTCACTAGTTTCAGTTTCTCCTCCTCCTTCTTCCCCTCCGTCTTTCCCCCTCTCTCCCCAGTGATCGTATTAATTTCATCTGCTCCTCCCCTTTTCTTTTCATCCGTCACAATCCTGAAATTCCTCCTTTTCATTTAATCTCTAATTCCTCCTCCTTCTGATCTCCTCCTCACTTCCTCCTTCTTTCTCTCCCTATTAATGTCCCTCTAATCCTCCTCTCATCCATGTACGCTGCCCTCTTCTTTCTTCTGCACTCATCTTTTTTTTATTTCACACCTCTTTTATTTAATCCCATTTTCTCTGCCCTGTTGTCCCTCGACCCTCTTTCATCCTTTTATATCCTCCTCTTTTTCCATTTAATCCTCCTCAGCTCTCTTTCTTCCTCCACAACTCTCATGTTGTGAGTCTTTCTGCTCGCTGGTTTCACAATATTCTCATTTATTAACTCTATGGAGTCTTCCTGCCACAACCTCACCTATATGACCTGATAATATTAATAATAGATTTATATTCTGACTTACTGGATTAAAACATTTAGAACCAAAAAGAAACAAAGAAAAACCAACATAAACGTGATCTTGATCCTGTCATCAACTCTGGTTTTTATTCTAGTGGGACTCCATTTGATTTGGCTCTGGTGTGTTTAGAGGAACAATTTGTGTGTTTAGTGTAACAATTTTAGTCATTTTGTGTCTTTTCTAGTAATTGTGTGTATTTTTTTTTAATTTTGTGTCTTTTTTGGTCATTTTGTGTCTTTCTGTCGTAATTTGGTTTCTTTTTCAGTCATTTTGCATCTTTTAATGTCTTTTTTTGGTCATTTTGTATCTTTTTTAAGTAATTTAGTGTATTTTTTAGTAATTGTGTGTATTTTTTTAATTTTGTGTCTTTTTTAGTCATTTTGTGTCTTTCGTAATTTTGTTTCTTTTTTAGTCATTTTGTATCTTTTTATGTCTTTTTTTGGTCATTTTGTATCTTTTTTAAGTAATTTAGTGTATTTTTTAGTAATTTTGTGCCTTTTTTGGTCATTTTGTTTATTTTTTAGTAATTGTGTGTATTTTTTTTAGCAATTGTGTCATATTGCGTCTTTTGTTGTCTTTTTTGGTCATTTTGTGTCTTCTGTGGTTTTTTTTGGTCATTTTGTGTATTTTTAGTCATTTTGTGTCTTTCGTAATTTTGTTTCTTTCTTTAGTCATTTTGCATCTTTTTATGTCTTTTTTTTTGGTCATTTTGTATCTTTTTTAAGTCATTTAGTGTATTTTTTAGTAATTTTGTGTCTTTTTTTTAGTAATTTTGTGTCTTTTTTGGTCATTTTGTTTATTTTTTAGTAATTGTGTGTATTTTTTTAGTAATTGTGTCATATTGTGTCTTTTCTTGTCTTTTTTTGGTAATTTAGTGTCTTCTGTGGAGTTTTTGCTCATTTTATGTCTTTTTTTGGTCATTTTGTGTCTTTTTTTAGTAATTTTGCATATTTTTGTGTCTTTTTTGGTCATTTTGTGTCTTTTTTTAGTAATTTTGCATATTTTGGTGTCTTTTTTGGTCATTTTGTGTCTTTTTGTGATATTCAATTTCCCTTTAATTCCAATTTTTGTACATTAAATGATCAGAGATATTGAACTTCTTCCTTTGGTTGTGATTTATGTGATTATAACTGTGGTTTTCCTGCACAAAAGAGGCCACAGTGAGTAAAAAGTGTGTGTGTGTGTGTGTGGGGGGGGTTGAGAGGGTTAACAGTGTAACAGTCACTTATTTCTTCCTCTTGTGCTCATTTTAATCTTTCCTTCCAACCCTTCCATCCACCTTTCTTTCTTCTCATTAATCCCTTGTTCCTCTTCCTCTCTCTCATCCATTCATCCTTTCCCTCTTAAATCTAATCTGCCTTTTTAAATCCCACCTTCATGTGGTTTCTTTCACTGTCCATCATTCTTTCTTTCTTTCTTTCTTTCTTTCCTTTTGAATAATTCACATCACATTCACTCGCACATTTTTTTCCTCTTTTCCATTTTTTATCCTCCTACTGTATCCTCTTTTTTCTCTCTTTTCCTTCACGTTTGTCCTGAATAAGTAACTCTGTGACTTCCTAACGCATGTCACAGCACATCACGTCTCACACACACACACACACACACACACACACACACACACACACATCACGTCACACACACACACACACACACACACACTGCGACCCACTTGGTGACTCTAAGAACCTTGATCATGTAAAAACCTTTCATTCCTGAGAGGAGAGGAGGAGACGAAGAAGACGAAGGAGGAGAGGAGAGGAGAAGGAGAGGAGGAGGAGAGGAGAGGAGAGGAGAGGAGGAGGAGAGGAGAGGAGAGGAGAGGAGAGGAGAGGAGACGAAGGAGGAGAGGAGAGGGGAGGAGAGGAGGAGAGGAGAGGAGAGGAGAGGAGAGGAGAGGAAAGGAGGGGAGGAGAGGAGAGGAGAGGAGAGGGGAGGAGACGAAGAAGACGAAGGAGGAGAGGAGGAGAGGAGAGGAGAGGAGAGGAGAGGAGAGGAGAGGAGGAGAGGAGGAGAAAGGTTTCCAGGAGTCGGAGGGTTAAAGGTCTCTAGCGCCCCCTACGCTCTGACAGGCAAACTTGCTCTAAAGTTGATGTGGAGGTTTATAATAATAAATATAATATAATCATTTAATCCAGGCAGTTTTTTTCTTTTGTGTGTGTGTGTGTGTGTGTGTGTGGAGGACATGAAGAAGACAGATGAGGAAGAATTAAAGAAGCTCAGAGGTGAAATGTAACCAAGTAACTCAAGTTTCTTTTTATTTTATTTTTTATATTATTTTTAGTTTCATTTTTCAGTCTTTTTATTAAATTTTTTCTGTTTTTAGTTTCTTTTTTGTTTTGCTTTATTTTTTCTGTTCATTTTTTTCTGTTTTTAGTTTCTTTTTGTCTGTTTTTATTTATTTTTAGTTTCTTTTTCTTCTGTTTTGATTAATTTTTTCTGTTTTTAGTTTCTTTTTTTCAGTTTTATAAATTTTTTAGTTTCTTCTTTCTGTTTTTAGTTTCTTTTTTAGTTCCTTTTTTTCTGTGTTTTGTTTCTTTTTTTTTTTTTTCAAGTGACAGATAGACAGAGGGGTGATAGAGGGGAAGACATGCGGCAAAGATCAGGCCGGATTCGAACCCGGCTCCGCCGCAGCAAGGACCCAGCCTTAATGGTAATGGTAACGTTCTACCAGTGTTAGTTTCTTTTTAAATCTTATTTTATATTAATTAATATTTAGTTTATTTCTTTCTGTTTCGATTTATTTTTTCGTTTCTTTTTTGTTTTTCGTTTCTTTTTTGTGTCTGTTTTTAGTTTCTTTTTTTAGTTTTTTAGTTGCTTTTTTCAGTTTTTATTTATTTTTTTAGTTTCTTTCTTTAAGTTTCTTTTTTCAGTCTTTTTTATTTAATTTTAAATTTTTCTGTTTTTAGTTTATTTTTGTCTGTTTTAATTAATTTTAATTTTATTTTTTGTTTGTTTTTAGTTTCTGTTTTTAGTTTTCTTTTGCGTCTTTTAGTTTCTTTTTTGTTTCTGTTTTGTCTGTTTTTAGTTCCTTTTTTTCTGTTTTTTTCTGTTATTTATTTTCTTTTCTTTTTACAGTGTGGTATTAATATTCTAGAGGCTCTGAATACTTATTCCACCTCTTAAGAAGTTAAAAAGGAGAGATTGAAAGAGCAGAGGAGGAGAAAAAGGATGCAAAGAAGGACATGAAGGGCAAAGGGAGGAGGGGAAAGCTATGAACATTATATTATATATTAAAAAGTAAAGGTGGACACTCACTCTCACACTCGTTGACGTCGGTGTTGAGCTGGTGCAGAGCTCCCATGGAGATCTGACGCACCTCCGGGTCCAGCAGGAGCTGCATCAGGGAGGTGGAGATGTGTTTACAGGCCGACATGCAGGCCGTCTGGGCCACTTTACCCTGAAACAAGGAGACAAGGAGACAGAGGAGAGAGAGGAGGTCAGAGAGGAGGTCAGAGAGGAGGTGAGAGAGGAGGTGAGGCTCCAGGTCTGGGACTGCAGAGTTTATCTCGTTACAGAGAATCGGACGCTGTTCTTAATTATCTTTATTTGAATCTGTCAACAAACGTAAAATCAGAAAACCAGGATCAGAATCACACATTCAGACACTGACGCACTGGGAGAAAAAACTAGAAAATTTCCTCTGGGGAAATTTTGAAAGGGCCACGGGGGCTACTGCCGGTGTGTGTGTGTGTGTGTGTGCCATAATACCTATCATTGATCCGTTTTCACTTTGAGCGTCCTGAGTTCTTCCTGAACGTCTACATATGTTTTTTTTTAAGAAAAATGAAAAACTAGCTTTGTTAGAGCGATCTAAATAAACTGTTCCATCTTCCTTTTTTCGAAATCTTCCTGCGTTTTTAATATGGGAGCCAATGAGGCTGTTGGTGGTGTTGGTGGATCATCTGTGCGTCCTACGCCCAAACTATAACTCTGACAGCTTTACCAGAGGATTGTGAGGGAGAAGACTAATTTTCCTACGTTTCTATGTATAAATTATTTCTGTGGAGTGAAATTTGCGGCCTGGAGCGCAGTTTTAAAATTAATTTTTTGACAGTTTTACCTCTCCCTCTACACTCTGAGCGATGATGTCACACACTCTGACACGAACATTCCGTGCAATACACACCCATTATAATCTCAGAATTTCTCCAAAAATGATCATGGTCATTGAACAGGGATTGATAAAAAACTATATGACCTATCGAAACGTGGATTAATACACCGATATACAAGACTTGTGTCTACTGTTTAAAGTTTAAATGGAGTCTCTAGGTGAAATTATGCCGGAGAAGTAGACGTTTAAAAATCTCCAATTATTGTTCTTTTTCGCTCATTTTTTTTCTTCAGGCCGTCCCATTCACTTCAATGCAAAATGTTGGGCAGTTCGTATTCTGTAGAGAAAAGTAATAGCACACCGATCCCGATCAAACCGCACGTTTTGATATATAATTTGTCCTGCAACTCTTCAAGTTGTAGGACTAGTAGCGGGACGAAATTGCGTCCGGAAGAGGAAGAAGAAGAAATCCACAGTATAACAGTAGTGCAGCACTGGTCCCTACAGATATATTAATTGTGCTGCCCTTGTTTTAACTCTTGCAGAAAGAGCAACAACTGGTCCAACCCTCGCTGTGATTTGTGTGTAAACGTGTCTTCACTGTGACTGATGGAGACATTTACAAACAGAACCAGTTAACACACAGAGCCAGAGTCACATGTGTGCTGTGTAAACACACACTGCAATTACATGATTATAACACTTGATTATAACACTTAAAGACAATTACACAATTACATTTGTGTCTGATTGTGTGTATATTTACACACGGCGGGTTGGTGTGATTAATTAAGGTGCTTAAATATATCGAGAAAGTTTGGTCTGGTGTTTGTTAGTCACTCTGTGTGTGTGTGTGTGTGTGTGTGTGTGTGTGTGTGTGTGTGTGTCTGGTAATCAGGCTGCAGGAGAACATGACTTCCTGTCTGATTTCACACACAGGGCGGGAATTAAAGAGGTGAACATGATTGTTGTTGTGAGAAAGTGAAGTTGTCAACAAACGGTGTTGATGGAGTTTTATGAAAACAATAATTTCAAACTGTGTGTTTCTTTGATTCCACACTGGAATATTTTCTTTTACAAGTTTTCCCTCATTTCCAGTTTCTCTCAGAATCCTTTTCATCTCTTTGCTTCATTCTGTTGGAATGTAGACGTCAGGGTCAAGACCAGGGCCACAACACACACACACACACACACACACACACACACACACACACACACACACACACACACACACACACACAGAATCCAACCCACACAAACACATGTTTTGGTTTCTATATTAATGCGTTGTCATGAACTTCCTCATCCGCTGCTTTTATTCTTAATATTCTACTTCATCATTATGACTGCACCTGAACACAACACACTCTGTTATGTGTGTGTGTGTGTGTGTGTGTGTGTGTGTGTGTGTGTCTGTGTGTGTGTGTGTGTCTGTGTGTCTGTGTGTGTGCGTCTCTGTGTGTCTGTGTGTGTGTGTCTGTGTGTGTGCGTCTCTGTGTGTCTGTGTGTGTGTGTGTGTGTGTGTGTGTGTCTGTGTCTGTGTGTGTGTGTGTCTGTGTGTCTGTGTGTGTGTGTGTCTGTGTGTGTGTGTGTGTGTGTGTGTGTGTGTCTGTGTGTCTGTGTGTGTGTGTGTCTGTGTGTGTGTGTGTGTCTGTGTGTGTGTTTGTGTGTGTGTGTGTGTGTGTGTGTGTGTCTAAGGTGCTATTCAGTGGTGCTAAAAAAGTTTGTGAAGTTCAAACTGTAGTTTGGAACAAACGGTACACATATTACATACTATTATAATATCCCACAATGCATTGCAGCAGTGATGATAACCTTCATAACCAGTTATTATTCAGGGTCCTTTTTTTTTTTGGAGAATTGGTGGTTGTAGGCAGTGGATGTTTAGGGGGAGATAGCAGGTCAACAATAAGACTCATAGAAGAGGTTGACATCATCTGAAAGCTAATGGACTTAATGGAATTTTAATCGTGATCATGATTTTGGCGGCCTCGATTAAATTAACCTGATCGTTGGTGATATTTCCATTTTAAAATGCTTCTCTCCTGCAGATCTAATCAACACTTTCTACACCAGTTGTCCACCAACCACCAGGGGGCGGGGCCGTGTTTCTCCCCTGAAAACAGCCTGGTTGCTGATTGGATAGAACGCTAAACAGGATGTGACGTAGTACTGGACGCATCAAAAACACGCACCATTTGTAAAAGCTGGTGAAGCAGTGTTGCCAACTTAGCAACTTTGTTGCTATATTTTGTGACTTTTCAGACCCCCTTAGAGACTATTTTTCCAAAAAGTGACTGGAGACAAATCCAGAGACTTTTTTCTGGTGTTATTGGAGACTTTTGGAGACTCGTTCTTACTCTTCTTAACGAGCCGCGGGGCCCCCGCGGCTCGTTAAGAAGAGTAAGAACGAGTCGAAGTGGCACAGTCCTCCTGCAGCAGTCTCTCCCAGCTGCAGAGCCGGAGGCGATGTTAACCCCTTAGCGTCCAGTCTGCAAATTGCTGGACTTTTCCAAGAGAGACCTGGCCAAGAAAGCAGTATAAAAGAGACAAAAGAGAAGAAAAGAGGACCCAGGATCGAGCCCTGGGGCACACCTTTGTGTTCTCGACAAAAAGTAATTAGTTCTTCTCCTTTCCCTGTTTCCTCTCCTCTTATTGTTTTTTCTTGTCTCCTTGTTTCTCTTTCCCTTCCTCATTTCCTCTCCTTGTTTCCCCATTTTTATTCTCTGGCTTTTGAACTTTGCGTGAGTTTTGTGGTCCTCTGTGTCTTTTATTTATTTTACTACGTTTAACAACATTATTTTACTATCTTTATCTGAGACTCGTTCCTACTCTTCTTAACGAGCCGCAGGGGCCGGAGGCTCTTCTTAACGAGCTGCAGGGCCGGAGGCTCGTTAGGAGAGTAAGAACGAGTCGAAGCGCCCCAGTCCTCCTGCAGCAGTCTCTCCCAGCTGCAGAGCCGGAGGGGATGTTACCCTCTTCGCGTCCTTAGCGTGCTGCTGCTGCAGGAGGTGTTAGCTTAGCAATCTCTGTTTGTTTACAACAAGCACCAGACACTAAAAACTGTTCCTATTGTTTGTTTAAAAGTAGTGCAATAAAAATACAGATATTTTCCCTAACATGATGAATAATCGTGATTAATAATCATGATTACAATATTGATCAAAATAATCGTGATTATCATTTTGGCCATAATTGTGCAGCCCTAGTTAAAACTTCAGACTTTGCTGATCAGAAGAGAGAAAACAACATGTGACATTTATACTCTCAAGTTAAATTATGGGATTTTCTTACCCACTGACCCGAGTCATGTTAATTCCAGAAACACTGATTTTTCTCTCTACTTTGACATGAACACAGACAGTTTAACTCAGTGAAAATGTATTTATGTATTTGGAAGTAAAGCTGCCAAACTCTAACTTTGGTTCACCTTGAGGTGAAGATGTGCCTCATTGACCGACAGCTGACAGATATATCAGCTTACACATCACCCCGTGAAGAAAACAATGTTTTTCTTGCAGTAAACGAAGCATCTAAAAATGAGAAAAACTCTCCATGAATGCATTTCACAAAAGCCGAACCGTATCAAAACATCTGTTTAAAGACTCTCCTAACACGACTGGTCCAGTAGAACTCAAGCACCATTTATCCAGCTGTGTGCTCAGTAAAAAACATAAAAATAAACCCTCACAGGATAAATATGACAAGAGTATCTTCATGAGATATTTGAGAGTTTGCAAACAGATGTTTTGCTGTTAAATTTGTCCTCCATTAACTTCAATTGATCAAGGATTTTCTTAGTATTTGGACTCATTTGTTGCAAGAAAATCCACATGTTGTAATAAGAAAGGCATCAATGGTACAAATAAATCTTTTAAATAAACTAATAATAATCATCTACCAGGTGAACAACGTGAGAAACTTTTTAGCTTCAACAAAGTTTTTGCTCTTGTCTCTAACTTAATCAAATAATGTACAATGATGAGAATAAAATGATAAAACGGTAGACTTTCACCCAGGACAGTGGGGTTCACGTCCCGTGTGGAAACAAAAGTAAAACATTTTTTAACATAACTTACGTTTTTTAGGTAGCTTGCAGCAGTCACGTGACGTGAATTAAAACTAGCAAGCTCACTCTAAAAACTAATTAAAACTAGCGAGCTCACTCTAAAAACTAGCAAGCTCACTCCAAAAACGAATAAAAACTAACTGAATTTGAAAACAAAAATTGACAACGAAATTAATACTAAAACTAATGGAAAAATCCTAAACTATCATAACCTTGCTGCACACGGAGTGCTTTTCTAGTTTTCTCATTTTCTTCTACAGCGAACAGGTTTTCAACTGCATGTATGAAACAAGACGTACAAGTGATCCATTTGGAAAAACTGGAATACCACATCCAGGAAATATAACTATAAAAAAGTACAATTGAATGAAGTAATTTTTTTAATTTCAGTGACTTAGATGAATATGATTTCCTCTGTTTGTTCTGCAGACGGCAGCTCGGCTCGGCTGCCGCTCTAATGAACCGGTTTCCGCTCTGCGATCCATAAAATTAATCTTATCTTATAAAACAAAGGCGACAGCAGCAGAAAGAGTGAACCGAGGTCCACCTCGGGAAAAAAAAAAAAGTCTGAGTCGGTTCATTCAGGAGGCAGCAAAACCTCAAAGGAAATCAAATTACACACACGTGCAAGCACATATGTTCTAGAAACACACACCTACGACTGGCCGGATATCCACACACACACACACACACACACACACACACACACACACACACACACAGGGGTCAGTTATCAGAGGGGGAGATTGAGCGTGAAATAGGTTAATTCTATTTACATGTCCTGAACCCGGACGGACTGACACACACACACACACACACACACACACACACACACACACACACACACACACACACACACACACACACACACACACAGGTAGGTCTGTCTGACACTAACGGTGTCGTCTCACAGTTCAACACACACAACTGGGAACCATTAGCCTGAGGCACGCCGCCACTGGGAGGACAGAGGAGACAGACGGAGGGAAGGAGAGGTGAGAAAGGAAAGGAAAGGTTGAAGAAAGGTGAGAAAAACAAGTGTTAGGAAGTGAAGAAGGAAAGGTGAGCAAAGGTGAGAAAGGTAAAGGAAAGGTAGGAAAGGAAGGATTGAGGAAAGGTGAGAAAAGGTGAGATACGGAAAGGTATAGGAAGTAAGGTAAGGTGAGGAAAGGAAAGGTGAGAAAAGAAATGAAACGAAAGGAAAGTAAAGGTTGAAGAAAGGTGAGAAAAAGAAATGTTAGGAAGGTGAGGAAAGGGTTAGGATAAGGAAAGGAAAGGAAAGGAAAGGAAAGGAAAGGAAAGGAAGAGGAGAGAAGAGGAAGGAGAGGAGAGGAAAGAAAGGAAAGGAAAGGAAAGAAAAAGAAGTGTTAGGAAGTGAAGAAGGAAAGGTGAGCAAAGGTGAGAAAGGTAAAGGAAAGGTAGGAAAGGAAGGATTGAGGAAAGGTGAGAAAAGGTTGTGGAAATGGGAGAAAATAAAGGAAAGAAAGAAAATGAAGGAAAGGTGAGAAAGGAAAGGAAAGGAAAGGGAAAGGAAGGGAAGGAAAGGAAAGGTGAGCAAAGGTTGTGGAAATGTGAGAAAAGAAAGGAAAGGTTGAAGAAAGGTAAGAAAACGAAGGAAAGGTGAGCAAAGAAAAGTGAGCAAAGGTGAGAAAGAAAAGGTGAAAAAAGAAGAGAAAGGTAGGAACTGAAAGGTTAGGAAATAAATGAAAGGAAAGGAAAGAATAGGGAAAGGAAAGGGACGGATGGAAGGAAGGAAAGTAGAGAAAGTGGAGGAGAGGAGGAGCAGAGAAACAAGAACAAGAAGAGGTAACAAAGGTGAAAAGGACAGAAGGAGAGAGGAAGAGAAGGAGAGACAGAATCAAGTGATGCTTCTCCTCCTTTATTCCTTCTTCCCTCCATCCAGCTAACGAGAGACGTTCATCAGAGAGCTCATTAAAAACTACTCACTGCTAACGGCTGAACAAATAGAGAGAGAGAGAGAGAGAGAGAGAGAGAGAGAGAGAGAGAGAGAGACGGAGAGAGAGAGAGAGAGAGGGAGAGAGACACAGAGAGAGAGAGAGAGAGAGAGAGAGAGAGAGAGGAGGGAGAGGAGAGAGAGAGAGAGAGAGAGAGAGGGAGGGAGAGAGAGAGAGAGAGACAGACACAGAGAGAGAGAGAGAGAGAGAGAGAGAGAGACACAGAGAGAGAGAGAGAGGGAGAGAGACACAGAGAGAGAGAGAGAGGGAGAGAGACACAGAGAGAGAGACAGACACAGAGAGAGAGAGAGAGAGAGAGAGACAGACACAGAGAGAGAGAGAGGGAGAGAGAGAGGGAGAGAGAGAGAAGAGGAAGGAAAGGGAGGAGTGATGAAGG
>NW_026739090.1:0-20851 GCF_030273125.1 Centropristis striata
GATACTAATGATGATGAAATCAATAAATCACTACAGGGATTGAATATGAGTGAAAATGCAAGTTGCCTGCTGAAAATGTGTTGAAATCACAAGAAAAGAGTCAATATTATATTTGGGTCTTACAGTGTTCAAACATGACAGATTGTGCGCAAAACAGCCTTATTTCAGCGAGAGAAGAAACAATTTCAGCCAATCCTTGATACTAATGATGATGAATCAATAAATCACTACAGGGATTGAATATGAGTGAAAATGCATGTTGCCTGCTGAAAACTGAGTTGAAATCACAAGAAAAGAGTCAATATTATATTTTGTCCTTACAGTGTTCAAAACATGACAGATTGTGCGCAAACAGCCTTATTTCAGCGAGAGAAGAACAATTTCAGCCAATCCTTGATACTAATGATGATGAATCAATAAATCACTACAGGGGATTGAATATGAGTGAAAATGCATGTTTCCTGCTGAAAATGGAGCTGAAATCACAAGAAAAGAGTAAAAATGATACTTGGGTTTTACAGTGTTAAAACAGGGACTGCTGGTGGCCAAAACAGCTTATTTCGCCGAGAGAAGAACAATTTCAGCCAATCCTTGATAACTAATGATGATGAATCAATAAATCACTACAGGGATTGAATATGAGTGAAAATGCAAGTTGCCTGCTGAAAATGAGTTGGAAATCACAAGAAAGAGTCAATATTATATTTGGTCTTACAGTGTTAAAACATGACTGCTTGTGCGCAAAACAGCCTTATTTCAGCGGAGAGAAGAACAATTTCAGCAATCCTTGATACTAATGATGATGAATCAATAAATCACTACAGGGATTGAATATGAGTCCAAATGCATGTTTCCTGCTGAAAATGAGCTGAAATCACAAGAAAAGAGTCAATATTATATTTGGTGTCTTACAGTGTTCAAACATGACTGCTGGTGGCCAAAACAGCCTTATTTCGGCAAGAGAAGAACAAATTTCAGTCAACCCTTGATACTAATGAAGATGAATCAAGAAATCACTACAGGGATTGAATATGAGTGAAAATGCATGTTGCCTGCTGAAAATGAGTTGAAATCACAAGAAAAGAGTCAATATTATATTTGGGTCTTACAGTGTTCAAACATGACAGCTTGTGCGCAAAACAGCCTTATTTCAGCGAGAGAAGAACAATTTCAGCCAATCCTTGATACATAATGATGATGAATCAATAAATCACTACAGGGATTGAATATGAGTGAAAATGCAAGTTGCCTGCTGAAAATGAGTTGAAATCACAAGGAAAAGAGTCAAAATTATATTTTGGGTCTTACAGTGTTAAAACCATGACTGCTGGTGGCCAAAACAGCCTTATTTCGGCGAGAGAAGAACAATTTTCAGCCAATCCTTGATACTAATGATGATGAATCAATAAAATCACTACAGGGGAATTGAATATGAGTGAAAATGCAAGTGTGCCTGCTGAAAATGAGTTGAAATCACAAGAAAAGAGTCAATATTATATTTGGGTCTTACAGTGTTCAAACATGACAGATTGTGCGCAAAACAGCCTTATTTCAGCGAGAGAAGAACAATTTCAGCAATCTTGATACTAATGATGATGAATCAATAAATCACTACAGGGATTGAATATGAGTGAAAATGCATGTTGCCTGCTGAAAATGAGTTGAAATCACCAAGAAAAGAGTCAATATTATATTTGGGGTCTTACAGTGTTTCAAAGATGACAGATTGTGCGCAAAACAGCCTTATTTCGCCGAGAGAAGAACAATTTCAGCCAATCCTTGATACTAATGATGATGAATCAATAAATCAACTACAGGGATTGAATATGAGTGAAAATGCATGTTGCCTGCTGAAAATGAGTTGAAATCACAAGAAAAGAGTCAATATTATATTTGGGTCTTAACAGTGTTCAAAACATGACTGCTTGTGCGCAAAACAGCCTTTTTTCAGCGAGAGAAGAACAATTTCAGCCAACCTTGATACTAATGATGATGAATCAATAAATCACTACAGGGATTGAATATGAGTGAAAATGCATGTTTCCTGCTGAAAATGAGCTGAAATCACAAGAAAAGAGTAAAAATGATACTTGGGTCCTTACAGTGTTAAAACATGACTGCTGGTGGCCAAAACAGCCTTATTTCTCGCCGAGAGAAGAACAATTTCAGCCAAGTCCTGATACTAATGATGATGAATAAATAAATCACTTACAGGGATTGAATATGAGTGAATACGCATGTTGCCTGCTGAAAATGAGTTGAAATCACAAGAAAAGAGTCAATATTATATTTGGGGTCTTACAGTGTTCAAACATGACAGATTGTGCGCAAAACAGTCTTATTTCGCCGAGAGAAGAACAATTTCAGCCAATCCTTGATACTAATGATGATGAATCAATAAATCACTACAGGGATTGAATATGAGTGAAAATGCATGTTGCCTGCTGAAAATGAGTTGGAAATCACAAGAAAAGAGTCAATATATATTTGGGTCTTACAGTGTTCAAACATGACAGATTGTGCGCAAAACAGCCTTAATTTCAGCGAGAGAAGAACAATTTCAGCCAATCCTTGATACTAATGATGATGAATCAATACATCACTACAGGGATTGAATATGAGTGAAAATGCATGTTTCCTGCTGTAAAATGAGCTGAAATCACAAGAAAAGAGTAAAAATGATACTTGGGTCTTACAGTGTTAAAACATGACTGCTGGTGGCCAAAACAGCCTTATTTCGCAGAGAGAAGAACAATTTCAGCCAATCCTTGATACTAATGATGATGGAATCAATAAATCACTACAGGGATTGAATATGAGTGAAAAATGCATGTTTCCTGCTGAAAATGAGCTGAAATCACAAGAAAAGAGTAAAAATGATACTTGGGTTTTACAGTGTTAAAACATGACAGCTGGTGGCCAAAACAGCCTTATTTCGCCGAGAGAAGAACAATTTCAGCCAATCCTTGATACTAATGATGATGAATCAATAAATCACTACAGGGATTGAATATGAGTGAAAATGCAAGTTGCCTGCTGAAAATGAGTTGAAATCACAAGAAAAGAGTCAATATTATAATTTGGGTCTTACAGTGTTAAAACATGACTGCTTGTGCGCAAAACAGCCTTATTTCAGCGAGAGAAGAACAATTTCAGCCAATCCTTGATACTAATGATGATGAATCAATAAATCACTACAGGGATTGAATATGAGTCCAAATGCATGTTTCCTGCTGAAAATGAGCTGAAATCACAAGAAAAGAGTCAATATTATATTTGGGTCTTACAGTGTTCAAACATGACTGCTGGTGGCCAAAACAGCCTTATTTCGGCAAGAGAAGAACAATTTCAGTCAACCCTTGATACTAATGATGATGAATCAAGAAATCACTACAGGGATTGAATATGAGTGAAAATGCATGTTGCCTGCTGAAAATGAGTTGAAATCACAAGAAAAGAGTCAATATTATATTTGGCGTCTTACAGTGTTCAAACATGACAGCTTGTGCGCAAAACAGCCTTATTTCAGCGAGAGAAGAACAATTTCAGCCAATCCTTGATACTAATGATGATGAATCAATAAATCACTACAGGGATTGAATATGAGTGAAAATGCAAGTTGCCTGCTGAAAATGAGTTGAAATCACAAGAAAAGAGTCAAAATTATATTTGGGTCTTACAGTGTTAAAAACATGACTGCTGGTGGCCAAAACAGCCTTATTTCGGCGAGAGAAGAACAATTTCAGCCAATCCTTGATACTAATGATGATGAATCAATAAATCACTACAGGGATTGAATATGAGTGAAAATGCAAGTTGCCTGCTGAAAAATGAGTTGAAATCACAAGAAAAGAGTCAATATTATATTTGGGTCTTACAGTGTTCAAACATGACAGATTGTGCGCAAAACAGCCTTATTGTCAGCGAGAGAAGAACAATTTCAGCAATCCTTGATACTAATGATGATGAATCAATAAATCAACTACAGGGATTGAATATGAGTGAAAATGCATGTTGCCTGCTGAAAATGAGTTGAAATCACAAGAAAAGAGTCAATATTTATATTTTGGTCTTACAGTGTTCAAACATGACAGATTGTGCGCAAAACAGCCTTATTTCAGCGAGAGAAGAACAATTTCAGCCAATCCTTGACTACTAATGATGATGCAATCAATAAATCACTACAGGGATTGAATATGAGTGAAAATGCATGTTTCCATGCTGAAAATGAGCTGAAATCACAAGAAAAGAGTAAAAATGATACTTGGGTTTTACAGTGTTAAAACATGACTGCTGGGTGGCCAAAACAGCCTTATTTCGCCGAGAGAAGAACAATTTCAGCCAATCCTTGATACTAATGATGATGAATCAATAAATCACTACAGGGATTGAATATGAGTGAAAATGCAAGTTGCCTGCTGAAAATGAGTTGAAATCACAAGAAAAGAGTCAATATTATATTTGGGTCTTACAGTGCTTAAACATGACTGCTTGTGCGCAAAACAGCCTTATTTCAGCGAGAGAAGAACAATTTCAGCCAATCCTTGATACTAATGATGATGAATCAATAAATCACTACAGGGATTGAATATGAGTCCAAATGCATGTTTCCTGCTGAAAATGAGCTGAAATCACAAGAAAAGGAGTCAATATTATATTTGGGTCTTACAGTGTTCAAACATGACTGCTGGTGGCCAAAACCGCCTTATTTCGGCAAGAGAAGAACAATTTCAGTCAAAACCCTTGATACTAATGATGATGAATCAAGAAATCACTACAGGGATTGAATATGAGTGAAAATGCATGTTGCCTGCTGAAAATGAGTTGAAATCACAAGAAAAGAGTCAATATTATATTTGGGTCTTACAGTGTTCAAACATGACAGCTTGTGCGCAAAACAGCCTTATTTCAAGCGAGAGAAGAACAATTTCAGCCAATCCTTGATACTAATGATGATGAATCAATAAATCACTACAGGGATTGAATATGAGTGAAAATGCAAGTTGCCTGCTGAAAAATGAGTTGAAATCACAAGAAAAGAGTCAAAATTATATTTGGGTCTTACAGTGTTAAAACATGACTGCTGGTGGCCAAAACAGCCTTATTTCGGCGAGAGAAGAACAATTTCAGCCAATCCTTGATACTAATGATGATGAATCAATAAATCACTACAGGGATTGAATATGAGTGAAAATGCAAGTTGCCTGCTGAAAATGAGTTGAAATCACAAGAAAAGAGTCAATATTATATTTGGGTCTTACAGTGTTCAAACATGACAGATTGTGCGCAAAACAGCCTTATTTCAGCGAGAGAAGAACAATTTCAGCCAATCCTTGATACTAATGATGATGAATCAATAAATCACTACAGGGATTGAATATGAGTGAAAATGCATGTTGCCTGCTGAAAATGAGTTGAAATCACAAGAAAAGAGTCAATATTATATTTGGGTCTTACAGTGTTCAAAGATGACAGATTGTGCGCAAAACAGCCTTATTTCGCCGAGAGAAGAACAATTTCAGCCAATCCTTGATACTAATGATGATGAATCAATAAATCACTACAGGGATTGAATATGAGTGAAAATGCATGTTGCCTGCTGAAAATGAGTTGAAATCACAAGAAAAGAGTCAATATTATATTTGGGTCTTACAGTGTTCAAACATGACTGCTTGACTGCTTGTGCGCAAAACAGCCTTATTTCAGCGAGAGAAGAACAATTTCAGCCAATCCTTGATACTAATGATGATGAATCAATAAATCACTACAGGGATTGAATATGAGTGAAAATGCATGTTTCCTGCTGAAAATGAGCTGAAATCACAAGAAAAGAGTAAAAATGATACTTGGGTCTTACAGTGTTAAAACATGACTGCTGGTGGCCAAAACAGCCTTATTTCGCCGAGAGAAGAACAATTTCAGCCAATCCTTGATACTAATGATGATGAATAAATAAATCACTACAGGGATTGAATATGAGTGAAAACGCATGTTGCCTGCTGAAAATGAGTTGAAATCACAAGAAAAGAGTCAATATTATATTTGGGTCTTACAGTGTTCAAACATGACAGATTGTGCGCAAAACAGCCTTATTTCAGCGAGAGAAGAACAATTTCAGCCAATCCTTGATACTAATGATGATGAATCAATAAATCACTACAGGGATTGAATATGAGTGAAAATGCATGTTGCCTGCTGAAAATGAGTTGAAATCACAAGAAAAGAGTCAATATTATATTTTGGTCTTACAGTGTTCAAACATGACAGATTGTGCGCAAAACAGCCTTATTTCAGCGAGAGAAGAACAATTTCAGCCAATCCTTGATACTAATGATGATGAATCAATAAATCACTACAGGGATTGAATATGAGTGAAAATGCATGTTTCCTGCTGAAAATGAGCTGAAATCACAAGAAAAGAGTAAAAATGATACTTGGGTTTTACAGTGTTAAAACATGACTGCTGGTGGCCAAAACAGCCTTATTTCGCCGAGAGAAGAACAATTTCAGCCAATCCTTGATACTAATGATGATGAATCAATAAATCACTACAGGGATTGAATATGAGTGAAAATGCAAGTTGCCTGCTGAAAATGAGTTGAAATCACAAGAAAAGAGTCAATATTATATTTGGGTCTTACAGTGTTAAAACATGACTGCTTGTGCGCAAAACAGCCTTATTTCAGCGAGAGAAGAACAATTTCAGCCAATCCTTGATACTAATGATGATGAATCAATAAATCACTACAGGGATTGAATATGAGTCCAAATGCATGTTTCCTGCTGAAAATGAGCTGAAATCACAAGAAAAGAGTCAATATTATATTTGGGTCTTACAGTGTTCAAACATGACTGCTGGTGGCCAAAACAGCCTTATTTCGGCAAGAGAAGAACAATTTCAGTCAACCCTTGATACTAATGATGATGAATCAAGAAATCACTACAGGGATTGAATATGAGTGAAAATGCATGTTGCCTGCTGAAAATGAGTTGAAATCACAAGAAAAGAGTCAATATTATATTTGGGTCTTACAGTGTTCAAACATGACAGCTTGTGCGCAAAACAGCCTTATTTCAGCGAGAGAAGAACAATTTCAGCCAATCCTTGATACTAATGATGATGAATCAATAAATCACTACAGGGATTGAATATGAGTGAAAATGCAAGTTGCCTGCTGAAAATGAGTTGAAATCACAAGAAAAGAGTCAAAATTATATTTGGGTCTTACAGTGTTAAAACATGACTGCTGGTGGCCAAAACAGCCTTATTTCGGCGAGAGAAGAACAATTTCAGCCAATCCTTGATACTAATGATGATGAATCAATAAATCACTACAGGGATTGAATATGAGTGAAAATGCATGTTTCCTGCTGAAAATGAGCTGAAATCACAAGAAAAGAGTAAAAATGATACTTGGGTTTTACAGTGTTAAAACATGACTGCTGGTGGCCAAAACAGCCTTATTTCGCCGAGAGAAGAACAATTTCAGCCAATCCTTGATACTAATGATGATGAATCAATAAATCACTACAGGGATTGAATATGAGTGAAAATGCAAGTTGCCTGCTGAAAATGAGTTGAAATCACAAGAAAAGAGTCAATATTATATTTGGGTCTTACAGTGTTAAAACATGACTGCTTGTGCGCAAAACAGCCTTATTTCAGCGAGAGAAGAACAATTTCAGCCAATCCTTGATACTAATGATGATGAATCAATAAATCACTACAGGGATTGAATATGAGTCCAAATGCATGTTTCCTGCTGAAAATGAGCTGAAATCACAAGAAAAGAGTCAATATTATATTTGGGTCTTACAGTGTTCAAACATGACTGCTGGTGGCCAAAACAGCCTTATTTCGGCAAGAGAAGAACAATTTCAGTCAACCCTTGATACTAATGATGATGAATCAAGAAATCACTACAGGGATTGAATATGAGTGAAAATGCATGTTGCCTGCTGAAAATGAGTTGAAATCACAAGAAAAGAGTCAATATTATATTTGGGTCTTACAGTGTTCAAACATGACAGCTTGTGCGCAAAACAGCCTTATTTCAGCGAGAGAAGAACAATTTCAGCCAATCCTTGATACTAATGATGATGAATCAATAAATCACTACAGGGATTGAATATGAGTGAAAATGCAAGTTGCCTGCTGAAAATGAGTTGAAATCACAAGAAAAGAGTCAAAATTATATTTGGGTCTTACAGTGTTAAAACATGACTGCTGGTGGCCAAAACAGCCTTATTTCGGCGAGAGAAGAACAATTTCAGCCAATCCTTGATACTAATGATGATGAATCAATAAATCACTACAGGGATTGAATATGAGTGAAAATGCAAGTTGCCTGCTGAAAATGAGTTGAAATCACAAGAAAAGAGTCAATATTATATTTGGGTCTTACAGTGTTCAAACATGACAGATTGTGCGCAAAACAGCCTTATTTCAGCGAGAGAAGAACAATTTCAGCCAATCCTTGATACTAATGATGATGAATCAATAAATCACTACAGGGATTGAATATGAGTGAAAATGCATGTTGCCTGCTGAAAATGAGTTGAAATCACAAGAAAAGAGTCAATATTATATTTGGGTCTTACAGTGTTCAAAGATGACAGATTGTGCGCAAAACAGCCTTATTTCGCCGAGAGAAGAACAATTTCAGCCAATCCTTGATACTAATGATGATGAATCAATAAATCACTACAGGGATTGAATATGAGTGAAAATGCATGTTGCCTGCTGAAAATGAGTTGAAATCACAAGAAAAGAGTCAATATTATATTTGGGTCTTACAGTGTTCAAACATGACTGCTTGTGCGCAAAACAGCCTTATTTCAGCGAGAGAAGAACAATTTCAGCCAATCCTTGATACTAATGATGATGAATCAATAAATCACTACAGGGATTGAATATGAGTGAAAATGCATGTTTCCTGCTGAAAATGAGCTGAAATCACAAGAAAAGAGTAAAAAATGATACTTGGGTCTTACAGTGTTAAAACATGACTGCTGGTGGCCAAAACAGCCTTATTTCGCCGAGAGAAGAACAATTTCAGCCAATCCTTGATACTAATGATGATGAATAAATAAATCACTACAGGGATTGAATATGAGTGAAAACGCATGTTGCCTGCTGAAAATGAGTTGAAATCACAAGAAAAGAGTCAATATTATATTTGGGTCTTACAGTGTTCAAACATGACAGATTGTGCGCAAAACAGCCTTATTTCGCCGAGAGAAGAACAATTTCAGCCAATCCTTGATACTAATGATGATGAATCAAGAAATCACTACAGGGATTGAATATGAGTGAAAATGCATGTTGCCTGCTGAAAATGAGTTGAAATCACAAGAAAAGAGTCAATATTATATTTGGGTCTTACAGTGTTCAAACATGACAGATTGTGCGCAAAACTACGGAAGCCCTGAACCGCAAGTGAAGAAAAAAAATTTTGAGATGTTATCTCGTTATTTCGAGATAGTATCTCGTAATAACGAGATAAAATCTCGTTATTTCGAGATAGTATCTCGTAATAACGAGATAAAATCTCGTTATTTCGAGATAACACACTTGTGTAAAAAAAAAAAAAAAAAAAAAAAATTTTTTTATTTTTTACTGTCAGATATTATCTCGTTATTTCGAGATACTAAGTCGTTATTTCGAGATACTATCTCGTTATTTCGAGATACTAAGTCGTTATTTCGAGATAACACACCTATGTAAAAAAAAAAAAAAAAAATGTATTTTTTACTGTCAGATATAATCTCGTTATTTCGAGATACTAAGTCGTTATTTCGAGATACTATCTCGTTATTTCGAGATACTAAGTCGTTATTTCGAGATACTATCTCGTTATTTCGAGATACTATCTCGTTATTTCGAGATACTAAGTCGTTATTTCGAGATAACACTTAGGCCTATGCTGTCTCAGTGAACGGACCGGGCTGTCCAGTCCCGGCTTCCTCGTGAGGAGATCCACCGCCTCGTCACGCTCGTGTCACAACACATCCAGAGGGCAACCCGCTGCAATTTTGCCCTCAGCCCGGAGGTGCAGCTCCTGGCCGCGCTGCGTTTTTACGCAGTGGGGAGCTTCCTGGAGGTGGTGGGGGACGGCACCGGCCTCAGCAAGGCACCGGTTTCACGGAGTGTGACAGCCGTGACACCGATCCTCCTGCGCCATGCCCGGAGACACATCAGGATGCCCACCACGCGGGACGAGGTCCGCCAGTGGGGTATATATGCGTTAATGGCTTGATTACTACTCGGATACACCTGTTAGCTGTGATCACACACACACACACACGCACACGTAGCCTTATTGCACAGGTGTGTGGGGTGACTTAAGCGCTGATAAAGTGGTGGGTGATCGATTTGCCTGGCATCGATTGATTTATATTTCAGCACCACGGCGGTGGACAGCTCCCACTAAGAGCTTCTTAAGAAGCTTCTTTGGCGGGATCTTAAGAGCCTTCTTAAATCCTTAAGAACGAGCGAATCTGGGAAACGCGAATTAATTCGAGATCTTGAGAAAACAAAACAATAGTGTAGTCCAGACGCGTAGCCAGTAATGTAATGTATTTGTAACCCGGCCCGTATGGGATGATGCTCTCCACACCCTGGGACTCTGCCTTGTGTTGTTTATGATGATGGAGGGCGGAGGAGGGACCAGTCGGACACGGGTGGTCGTTATATTGCGGCTCGGACCGCGTCGTGCTTTATTTCTCACAACGGCTGGCAGCTCAACCTTAAACAGTACAAGTAAACACTGGCGTGAGACAACAGAAAGATTAAAGGCTTGTGTTGTGTCCTTACTGATTTCCACAGTAACTGGTTGCCGGAGATCTGCGCAGTTTCTGTTGCGCGTGAGCTGTCCGTGGCACTGAAACAACAACCGCCCTTAATGTGATAATTTTCTGTCTGATGCAGGTCTATGTTATGCTGTACGTTAACACTTTATCGAGCCTACTGATTGGGTTCATCTGTAGTCGGCACTTTGTGCAATAAAATGATTTATTGTGCCGTGCGATAGAGCCGATGCGCATGTTTTGTCTTTCCTGTTGTATTGTGTACAGCCTTTATAAAACTCTGTTGGGAGAGCTTGTGTTAGAGGCAGTGTTTTGCTGTCATTTCCTTTGTAATGCATAATGTTGCAAAGTAAAATAGTCACTATTTTTCCAGTTTGTCTATATTTGTCATTTTTATAGTTCTACATTTTTACGAGTCCTTTTTCTGGGAAAAGATGGCCCATCCACTTTTGTACTGGCCCACCCGAAATATTATTTCTGCCTTCGCCACCGGGTGTCTCCATGGATACCAGATGATGACTGAGAGATGCAGATCAGCAGGATTGCGGGTCACTAGAAACTTTGTGTGTGTAGTGCAATCCGTTTTGGACCCAGAGGGAATACTACCAGTGGCGAAGGCAGAAATAATATTTCACACATTATAAAGGCTGTACACAATACAACAGTAAAGACAAAACATGCGTATCGGCTCTATCGCACGGCACAATAAATCATTTTATTGCACAAAGTGCCGACTACAGATGAACCCAATCAGTAGGCTCGATAAAGTGTTAACGTACAGCATAACTTAGACCTGCATCAGACAGAAAATTATCACATTAAGGGCGGTTGTTGTTTCAGTGCCACGGACAGCTCACGCGCAACAGAAACTGCGCAGATCTCCGGCAACCAGTTACTGTGGAAATCAGTAAGGACACAACACAAGCCTTTAATCTTTCTGTTGTCTCACGCCAGTGTTTACTTGTACTGTTTAAGGTTGAGCTGCCAGCCGTTGTGAGAAATAAAGCACGACGCGGTCCGAGCCGCAATATAACGACCACCCGTGTCCGACTGGTCCCTCCTCCGCCCTCCATCATCATAAACAACACAAGGCAGAGTCCCAGGGTGTGGAGAGGCTCATCCCATACGGGCCGGGTTACAAATACATTACATTACTGGCTATGCGTCTGGACTACACTATTGTTTTGTTTTCTCAAGATCTCGAATTAATTCGCGTTTCCCAGATTCGCTCGTTCTTAAGGATTTAAGAAGGCTCTTAAGATCCCGCCAAAGAAGCTTCTTAAGAAGCTCTTAGTGGGAGCTGTCCACCGCCGTGGTGCTGAAATATAAATCAATCGATGCCAGGCAAATCGATCACCCACCACTTTATCAGCGCTTAAGTCACCCCACACACCTGTGCAATAAGGCTACGTGTGCGTGTGTGTGTGTGTGTGTGTGTGTGTGTGTGTGTGTGTGTGTGATCACAGCTAACAGGTGTATCCGAGTAGTAATCAAGCCATTAACGCATATATACCCCACTGGCGGACCTCGTCCCGCGTGGTGGGCATCCTGATGTGTCTCCGGGCATGGCGCAGGAGGATCGGTGTCACGGCTGTCACACTCCGTGAAACCGGTGCCTTGCTGAGGCCGGTGTCGTCCCCCACCACCTCCAGGAAGCTCCCCACTGCGTAAAAGCGCAGCGCGGCCAGGAGTTGCACCTCCGGGCTGAGGGCAAAATTGCAGCGGGTTGCCCTCTGGATGTGTTGTGACACGAGCGTGACGAGGCGGTGGATCTCCTCAGGAGGAAGCCGGGACTGGACAGCCCGGTCCGTTCACTGAGACAGCATAGGCCTAAGTGTTATCTCGAAATAACGACTTAGTATCTCGAAATAACGAGATAGTATCTCGAAATAACGAGATAGTATCTCGAAATAACGACTTAGTATCTCGAAATAACGAGATTATATCTGACAGTAAAAAATACATTTTTTTTTTTTTTTTTTTTTTTTTTACATAGGTGTGTTATCTCGAAATAACGACTTAGTATCTCGAAATAACGAGATAGTATCTCGAAATAACGAGATAGTATCTCGAAATAACGACTTAGTATCTCGAAGTAACGAGATAATATCTGACAGTAAAAAATTTAAAATTTTTTTTTTTTTTTTTTTTTTTTTTACACAAGTGTGTTATCTCGAAATAACGAGATTTTATCTCGTTATTACGAGATACTATCTCGAAATAACGAGATTTTATCTCGTTATTACGAGATACTATCTCGAAATAACGAGATAACATCTCAAAATTTTTTTTCTTCACTTGCGGTTCAGGGCTTCCGTACAAAACAGCCTTATTTCAGCGAGAGAAGAACAATTTCAGCCAATCCTTGATACTAATGATGATGAATCAATACATCACTACAGGGATTGAATATGAGTGAAAATGCATGTTTCCTGCTGAAAATGAGCTGAAATCACAAGAAAAGAGTAAAAATGATACTTGGGTCTTACAGTGTTAAAACATGACTGCTGGTGGCCAAAACAGCCTTATTTCGCCGAGAGAAGAACAATTTCAGCCAATCCTTGATACTAATGATGATGAATCAATAAATCACTACAGGGATTGAATATGAGTGAAAATGCAAGTTGCCTGCTGAAAATGAGTTGAAATCACAAGAAAAGAGTCAATATTATATTTGGGTCTTACAGTGTTAAAACATGACTGCTGGTGGCCAAAACAGCCTTATTTCGCCGAGAGAAGAACAATTTCAGCCAATCCTTGATACTAATGATGATGAATCAATAAATCACTACAGGGATTGAATATGAGTGAAAATGCATGTTGCCTGCTGAAAATGAGTTGAAATCACAAGAAAAGAGTCAATATTATATTTGGGTCTTACAGTGTTCAAACATGACAGATTGTGCGCAAAACAGCCTTATTTCAGCGAGAGAAGAACAATTTCAGCCAATCCTTGATACTAATGATGATGAATCAATACATCACTACAGGGATTGAATATGAGTGAAAATGCATGTTTCCTGCTGAAAATGAGCTGAAATCACAAGAAAAGAGTAAAAATGATACTTGGGTCTTACAGTGTTAAAACATGACTGCTGGTGGCCAAAACAGCCTTATTTCGCCGAGAGAAGAACAATTTCAGCCAATCCTTGATACTAATGATGATGAATCAATAAATCACTACAGGGATTGAATATGAGTGAAAATGCAAGTTGCCTGCTGAAAATGAGTTGAAATCACAAGAAAAGAGTCAATATTATATTTGGGGTCTTACAGTGTTAAAACATGACTGCTGGTGGCCAAAACAGCCTTATTTCGCCGAGAGAAGAACAATTTCAGCCAATCCTTGATACTAATGATGATGAATCAATAAATCACTACAGGGATTGAATATGAGTGAAAATGCATGTTGCCTGCTGAAAATGAGTTGAAATCACAAGAAAAGAGTCAATATTATATTTGGGTCTTACAGTGTTCAAAGATGACAGATTGTGCGCAAAACAGCCTTATTTCGCCGAGAGAAGAACAATTTCAGCCAATCCTTGATACTAATGATGATGAATCAATAAATCACTACAGGGATTGAATATGAGAGAAAATGCATGTTGCCTGCTGAAAATGAGTTGAAATCACAAGAAAAGAGTCAATATTATATTTGGGTCTTACAGTGTTCAAACATGACTGCTTGTGCGCAAAACAGCCTTATTTCAGCGAGAGAAGAACAATTTCAGCCAATCCTTGATACTAATGATGATGAATCAATAAATCACTACAGGGATTGAATATGAGTCCAAATGCATGTTTCCTGCTGAAAATGAGCTGAAATCACAAGAAAAGAGTAAAAATGATACTTGGGTCTTACAGTGTTAAAACATGACTGCTGGTGGCCAAAACAGCCTTATTTCGGCGAGAGAAGAACAATTTCAGCCAATCCTTGATACTAATGATGATGAATCAATAAATCACTACAGGGATTGAATATGAGTGAAAATGCAAGTTGCCTGCTGAAAATGAGTTGAAATCACAAGAAAAGAGTCAATATTATATCTGGGCCTTACAGTGTTCAAACATGACAGATTGTGCGCAAAACAGCCTTATTTCAGCAAGAGAAGAACAATTTCAGCCAATCCTTGATACTAATGATGATGAATCAATAAATAACTACAGGGATTGAATATGAGTGAAAATGCATGTTTCCTGCTGAAAATGAGCTGAAATCACAAGAAAAGAGTAAAAATGATACTTGGGTCTTACAGTGTTAAAACATGACTGCTGGTGGCCAAAACAGCCTTATTTCGCCGAGAGAAGAACAATTTCAGCCAATCCTTGATACTAATGATGATGAATCAATAAATCACTACAGGGATTGAATATGAGTGAAAATGCAAGTTGCCTGCTGAAAATGAGTTGAAATCACAAGAAAAGAGTCAATATTATATTTGGGTCTTACAGTGTTCAAACATGACAGATTGTGTGCAAAACAGCCTTATTTCAGCGAGAGAAGAACAATTTCAGCCAATCCTTGATACTAATGATGATGAATCAATAAATCACTACAGGGATTGAATATGAGTGAAAATGCATGTTTCCTGCTGAAAATGAGCTGAAATCACAAGAAAAGAGTAAAAATGATACTTGGGTCTTTACAGTGTTAAAACATGACTGCTGGTGGCCAAAACAGCCTTATTTCGCCGAGAGAAGAACAATTTCAGCCAATCCTTGATACTAATGATGATGAATAAATAAATCACTACAGGGATTGAATATGAGTGAAAACGCATGTTGCCTGCTGAAAATGAGTTGAAATCACAAGAAAAGAGTCAATATATATTTGGGTCTTACAGTGTTCAAAACATGACAGATTGTGCGCAAACAGCCTTATTTCGCCGAGAGAAGAACAATTTTCAGCCAATCCTTGATACTAATGATGATGAATCAATAAATCACTACAGGGATTGAATATGAGTGAAAATGCATGTTGCCTGCTGAAAATGAGTTGAAATCACAAGAAAAGAGTCAATATTATATTTGGGTCTTACAGTGTTCAAACATGACAGATTGTGCGCAAAACAGCCTTATTTCAGCGAGAGAAGAACAATTTCAGCCAATCCTTGATACTAATGATGATGAATCAATACATCACTACAGGGATTGAATATGAGTGAAAATGCATGTTTCCTGCTGAAAATGAGCTGAAATCACAAGAAAAGAGTAAAAATGATACTTGGGTCTTACAGTGTTAAAACATGACTGCTGGTGGCCAAAACAGCCTTATTTCGCAGAGAGAAGAACAATTTCAGCCAATCCTTGATACTAATGATGATGAATCAATAAATCACTACAGGGATTGAATATGAGTGAAAATGCATGTTGCCTGCTGAAAATGAGTTGAAATCACAAGAAAAGAGTCAATATTATAGTTTGGGTCTTACAGTGTTAAAAACATGACTGCTGGTGGCCAAACAGCCTTATTTCGCCGAGAGAAGAACAATTTCAGCCAATCCTTGATACTAATGATGATGAATCAATAAATCACTTACAGGATTGAATATGAGTGAAAAATGCATGTTGCCTGCTGAAAATGAGTTGAAATCACAAGAAAAGAGTCAATATTATATTTGGGTCTTACAGTGTTCAAACATGACAGATTGTGCGCAAAACAGCCTTAATTCGCCGAGAGAAGAACAATTTCAGCCAATCCTTGATACTAATGATGATGAATCAATAAATCACTACAGGGATTGAATATGACTGAAAATGCATGTTGCCTGCTGAAAATGAGTTGAAATCACAAGAAAAGAGTCAATATTATATTTGGGTCTTACAGTGTTCAAACATGACTGCTTGTGCGCAAAACAGCCTTATTTCAGCGAGAGAAGAACAATTTCAGCCAATCCTTGATACTAATGATGATGAATCAATAAATCACTACAGGGATTGAATATGAGTCCAAATGCATGTTTCCTGCTGAAAATGAGCTGAAATCACAAGAAAAGAGTAAAAATGATACTTGGGTCTTACAGTGTTAAAACATGACTGCTGGTGGCCCAAAACAGCCTTATTTCGGCGAGAGAAGAACAATTTCAGCCAATCCTTGATACTAATGATGATGAATCAATAAATCACTACAGGGATTGAATATGAGTGAAAATGCAAGTTGCCTGCTGAAAATGAGTTGAAATCACAAGAAAAGAGTCAATATTATATCTGGGCCTTACAGTGTTCAAACATGACAGATTGTGCGCAAAACAGCCTTATTTCAGCAAGAGAAGAACAATTTCAGCCAATCCTTGATACTAATGATGATGAATCAATAAATCACTACAGGGATTGAATATGAGTGGAAAATGCATGTTTCCTGCTGAAAATGAGCTGAAATCACAAGAAAAGAGTAAAAATGATACTTGGGTCTTACAGTGTTAAAACATGACTGCTGGTGGCCAAAAACAGCCTTATTTCGCAGAGAGAAGAACAATTTCAGCCAATCCTTGATACTAATGATGATGAATCAATAAATCACTACAGGGATTGAATATGAGTGAAAATGCATGTTGCCTGCTGAAAATGAGTTGAAATCACAAGAAAAGAGTCAATATTATATTTGGGTCTTACAGTGTTCAAACATGACTGCTTGTGCGCAAAACAGCCTTATTTCAGCGAGAGAAGAACAATTTCAGCCAATCCTTGATACTAATGATGATGAATCAATAAATCACTACAGGGATGAATATGAGTCCAAATGCATGTTTCCTGCTGAAAATGAGCTGAAATCACAAGAAAAGAGTAAAAATGATACTTGGGTCTTACAGTGTTAAAACATGACTGCTGGTGGCCAAACAGCCTTATTTCGCCGAGAGAAGAACAATTTCAGCCAATCCTTGATACTAATGATGATGAATAAATAAATCACTACAGGGATTGAATATGAGTGAAAATGCATGTTGCCTGCTGAAAATGAGTTGAAATCACAAGAAAAGAGTCAATATTATATCTGGGCCTTACAGTGTTTCAAACATGACAGATTGTGCGCAAAACAGCCTTATTCAGCGAGAGAAGAACAATTTCAGCCAATCCTTGATACTAATGATGATGAATCAATAAATCACTACAGGGATTGAATATGAGTGAAAATGCATGTTTCCTGCTGAAAATGAGCTGAAATCACAAGAAAAGAGTAAAAATGATACTTGGGTCTTACAGTGTTCAAACATGACTGCTGGTGGCCAAAAGAGCCTTATTTCGCCGAGAGAAGAACAATTCAGCCAATCCTTGATACTAATGATGATGAATCAATAAATCACTACAGGGATTGAATATGAGTGAAAATGCATGTTGCCTGCTGAAAATGAGTTGAAATCACAAGAAAAGAGTCAATATTATATTTGGGTCTTACAGTGTTCAAACATGACAGATTGTGCGCAAAACAGCCTTATTTCAGCGAGAGAAGAACAATTTCAGCCAATCCTTGATACTAATGATGATGAATCAATAAATCACTACAGGGATTGAATATGAGTGAAAATGCATGTTTCCTGCTGAAAATGAGCTGAAATCACAAGAAAAGAGTAAAAAGGATAACTTGGGTTTTACAGTGTTAAAACATGACTGCTGGTGGCCAAAACAGCCTATTTCGGCGAGAAAAGAACAATTTCAGCCAATCCTTGATACTAATGATGATGAATAAAGAAATCACTACAGGGATTGAATATGATGTGAAAATGCATGTTGCCTGCTGAAAATGAGTTGAAATCACAAGAAAAGAGTCAATATTATATTTGGGCCTTACAGTGTTCAAACATGACTGCTGGTGGCCAAAACAGCCTTATTTCGGCGAGAGAAGAACAATTTCAGCCAATCCTTGATACTAATGATGATGAATCAATAAATCACTACAGGGATTGAATATGAGTGAAAATGCATGTTTCCTGCTGAAAATGAGCTGAAATCACAAGAAAAGAGTAAAAATGATACTTGGGTCTTACAGTGTTAAAACATGACTGCTGGTGGCCAAAACAGCCTTATTTCGCCGAGAGAAGAACAATTTCAGCCATCCTTGATACTAATGATGATGAATCAATAAATCACTACAGGGATTGAATATGAGTGAAAATGCAAGTTGCCTGCTGAAAATGAGTTGAAATCACAAGAAAAGAGTCAATATTATATTTGGGTCTTACAGTGTTCAAACATGACAGATTGTGCGCAAAACAGCCTTATTTCAGCGAGAGAAGAACAATTTCAGCCAATCCTTGATACTAATGATGATGAATCAATAAATCACTACAGGGATTGAATATGAGTGAAAATGCATGTTGCCTGCTGAAAATGAGTTGAAATCACAAGAAAAGAGTCAATATTATATTTGGGGTCTTACAGTGTTAAAACATGACTGCTTGTGCGCAAAACAGCCTTATTTCAGCGAGAGAAGAACAATTTCAGCCAATCCTTGATACTAATGATGATGAATCAATAAAATCACTACAGGGATTGAATATGAGTGAAAATGCATGTTTCCTGCTGAAAATGAGCTGAAATCACAAGAAAAGAGTAAAAATGATACTTGGGTCTTACAGTGTTAAAACATGACTGCTGGTGGCCAAAACAGCCTTATTTCGCCGAGAGTAGAACAATTTCAGCCAATCCTTGATACTAATGATGATGAATCAATAAATCACTACAGGGATTGAATATGAGTGAAAATGCAAGTTGCCTGCTGAAAATGAGTTGAAATCACAAGAAAAGAGTCAATATTATATTTGGGTCTTACAGTGTTCAAACATGACAGATTGTGCGCAAAACAGCCTTATTTCAGCGAGAGAAGAACAATTTCAGCATTCCCTTGATACTAATGATGATGAATCAATAAAATCACTACAGGGATTGGAATATGAGTGAAAATGCATGTTTCCTGCTGAAAATGAGCTGAAATCACAAGAAAAGAGTAAAAAATGATACTTGGGTCTTACAGTGTTAAAACATGACTGCTGGTGGCCAAAACAGCCTTATTTCGCCGAGAGAAGAACAATTTCAGCCAATCCTTGATACTAATGATGATGAATAAATAAATCACTACAGGATTGAATATGAGTGAAAACGCATGTTGCCTGCTGAAAATGAGTTGAAATCACAAGAAAAGAGTCAATATTATATTTGGGTCTTACAGTGTTCAAACATGACAGATTGTGCGCAAAACAGCCTTATTTCGCCGAGAGAAGTACAATTTCAGCCAATCCTTGATACTAATGATGATGAATCAATAAATCACTACAGGGATTGAATATGAGTCCAAATGCATGTTTCCTGCTGAAAATGAGCTGAAATCACAAGAAAAGAGTAAAAATGATACTTGGGTCTTACAGTGTTAAAACATGACTGCTGGTGGCCAAAACAGCCTTATTTCGGCGAGAGAAGAACAATTTCAGCCAATCCTTGATACTAATGATGATGAATCAATAAATCACTACAGGGATTGAATATGAGTGAAAATGCAAGTTGCCCTGCTGAAAATGAGTTGAAATCACAAGAAAAGAGTCAATATTATATCTGGGCCTTACAGTGTTCAAACATGACAGATTGTGCGCAAAACAGCCTTATTTCAGCAAGAGAAGAACAATTTCAGCCAATCCTTGATACTAATGATGATGAATCAATAAATCACTACAGGGATTGAATATGAGTGGAAAATGCATGTTTCCTGCTGAAAATGAGCTGAAATCACAAGAAAAGAGTAAAAATGATACTTGGGTCTTACAGTGTTCAAACATGACTGCTGGTGGCCAAAAGAGCCTTATTTCGCCGAGAGAAGAACAATTTCAGCCAATCCTTGATACTAATGATGATGAATCAATAAATCACTACAGGGATTGAATATGAGTGAAAATGCATGTTGCCTGCTGAAAATGAGTTGAAATCACAAGAAAAGAGTCAATATTATATTTGGGTCTTACAGTGTTCAAACATGACAGATTGTGCGCAAAACAGCCTTATTTCAGCGAGAGAAGAACAATTTCAGTCAATCCTTGATACTAATGATGATGAATCA
>NW_026739091.1:0-5000 GCF_030273125.1 Centropristis striata
CACAGAGATGTTGATTGTAATTCAATGATTGTAAATATTGCTTTATTTTATTGTTATTAGTTTTTCTTTTCTTTAAAAAATTAATAACAGAATTATAATAATCTATTGTAAATATTGCTTTCCTTATCTTGTTATCTTTTTTTCTGATGCTTGCTTTGGCAATATGTACATTGTTACGTCATGCTAATAAAGCCAATTGAATTGAATTGACAGAGAGAGAGAGAGAGAGAGAGAGAGAGAGAGAGAGAGAGAGAGAGAGAGAGAGAGAGAGAGAGGAGAGACACAGAGAGAGAGAGAGATGGAGAGAGAGAGAGAGAGAGAGACACAGAGAGAGAGAGAGAGAGAGAGACATAGAGACACACACACACACACACAATGAAGAAATACCAGACAGGAAGTTACCAAAACCAAAGTGTTCCCCATTTGTTTATTTCTTTTTCTTTTCTTTCTTTCAAAAGCAAATTCAGCTCGTCTCTACTTCCTCATAGAAAATGGAAACAAACAAAAACAAAAAAAAAACTACCTTGTGTACAAACATTTAAAAATGACTAACGAAAGAAAAACTCTGTACAGACGAGTGAAGAAAGAAGAGTTGTTCCTCTCCTCTCCAGCGCTCACTCTTCATTTATTTACACATCTGGTAGCAGAGGAGGAGCCGGAGCACAGGAGAGGCTAAATAAAGGACTCTGTCTTCAACAGGAGTTCATTGAGGTGTTGTTGGGCTTTTGAAACCTGTTTAAATGTCAAGTTATAGATGTCAGAGGTCAAAACAAGTCCTGAAAAACGGGTTTTTCTGCAGTGGTTTCTGCCCGGCAACAGAGAGGAAACAGAGAGAACGAGGTTATTTACAAAAGAGACGAGAAGTGAAAACAGACCAAATAATATCAGGACATTTCTCTCTGATCACATGAAAACAATAAAGATGGAACATTTCATTTTACTGAGTGAAAAAGCATTTTATAACCTCAGAGGCCTGTTAATGATAAACATGATAAACATGATATATATCTTGGAAAATCTGCAAAGCCAAGATAGTGGAGCCCAGAGTTTCTGATATTTACAATAAATCTGTGTGCATGTGACAAGTTTACAGTAACAGAAGTTCAAGTCTGTGCAGATCAGAGGAAGGAACTGAAGATATCATCTCAGATGTCATCATGAAGGTTATTAAGATCTGCCTGGAAACTGGTTCTGAATCAATTCATCTACTACAATTAAAAAATGTGACTCGTTATCAAGATTCTGAGACAAAACAAAGCATTTGATCAAGTTGATTTGATGGTAAAAACTGATGTAACAATCGATGACATCATGGCGCCAAAGTGTTGTTTAGAAAAAGTCGCGTGGCTTCGACAGCTGCTGCGTCAACATTTAGTATTTTACTTTATTATGTTATCTGACACTGTTCTCATGTTATCTGATTTGTGTTTTTAGTCTAAATTCATTCACAATATTCATTTGGCTGCTGCGCTTCCTGTTCTTCTTTTGTGCAAAAACTCATTTTATTGTGTTGGAAACACTTTAAAGTGTGGTTGTATGAGGTCTTTATCCAGCTTCTGCCCACCAGACTCCATTAATAAAACCAGTCTTTTTACCTGACAGAAGACGGGAGTTGCTGCCCTGATTGGTTGTTTCTTTGTGTTATTTTATGACTGCAGCGACCAGTTGGGGCTGTTTTCTGTGAGCTGAAACGACTGTTGATGCCAATGGAGTCTGGTGAAAATAGTTAATGGACAGCAGTCTAACTCCCTTATGAAATCCACCAGACTCCATTGAAAAAAACAGTAATTTAAGCTCACAAACTCAATGGAGTCTGGTGCCCTTAAAGAGAGCATAGGTTCCTCTTAGGACTATCCATTCATCATTTCCATTGGTTAGCTTCCTAGCTAATCCTGCCTCTTTAAAGTTAACATGAGGGGAACTAAAGCCGTTATCTCTGCTCTCTTCAAAACCACAGAACTCTACAGACAAAACCAGTCATTTTGCCTCGCAGAACGCAGGAGTTGTTGGTCTACAGCTGCCCTGATTGGTTATTTCTTTGTGTTATTTTATGACTGTAGCGACCAGTTGAGGCTGTTTTCTGTGAGCTGAAATGACTGTTTTTGTCAATGGAGTCTGGTGTTTAAAGAGAGATCATGTAAATGTACACAGGGCTGTCTAACTGCATCGTTAAGCTGTGAAAATACAATTAATTCATCATTTCCATTGCTTAGCTTCCTAGCTATCCTGCCCTTTAACATGAACATGAGGGGAACTGAAGCCGTTATATCTGCTCTCTTCAAAACCACAGAACTCTAAAGACGAAACCAATAATTTTACCTCACAGGACTGTTGCCTTGATCAGTTCAGTTTGTTTGTGTTATTTTATGACTGTAGTGTTTTTTAATGGTTGGTTTGGATTCATAAAAGTCACTCAACAGCACAAACAAAGGGACCGATCTGGGAGCAGGCAGACCGGCAGCTCTGTGTTGCTCCAGGCTAACATTACTGGTTCTGTTAATGGAGTCTGGTGGCTCTGAAGGAAGCACAGCTAGCAGCTAGGCTACATGCCTCAGCATCAGGAGGACCACCAACAATGCTCAGCAATGAAAATGGCTAATGAATGGTGGATTTCATAAAGCAGTTAAAATACGAGACTCTATTGACAAAACCAGTAATTTTATCGCACAGAACACAGGAGTAGCTGGTCTCCTGCTCCCTTCATCAGTTAGTTAGTTTGTGTTATTGTGTGACTTTTGTGAATCCAAAAAAACACTTTAAAAAGCAAAATAACCAATCGAGGATTGTTTTCCGCTCCATGAAACCCACCAGACTGACAAAACCACTAACTTTATCTCAGAACACAGCAGCTGGTCTCCTGCTCCCTTGTTGGTTCGTTTGTTTGTGTTTCTGTGTGACTGCTTGTGTTTTAAAGTGTTAGTGCAGATTCACCCAAGTCACACAAACAAACTTTCGTGTTCTGTGAGCTTAAATCGAGTCTGTCGGCCTTGAAGAAACCATCAACACCAGCTCCAGCTCCTGTCTGACAGCGAGGTGAAGAGGTTTTAGTTTAAATAGATCCACCAGCAGGATAACTACGTCATACACCACATCTTAAAAAACCCAAAGTCTCCCTATAAGTGCTCTTTAACACATTCATTTCTTCTTGTCATGGCGTAAATCTCTGAGCTCCATCCTGATTATCTGTTTCGCTCACTGTTGACTTCACATTTTGGCATTAAAGAGACACGACCCCCTGAAGGAAACTCCCCACCGCCGGTCGGACCTTGTTGTCTGGACGCCTTCTCCTTTCTGTTGTTTCTACACTGTCAAAGGCATCACTTTGGTACAAGCCTATTGCTCCTTTACATCCACTTCTGATTTCTGTTTGTGTTTGTTTCTCTCTGAGGAGGAACCAGGAGTCCAACCAGCGCCTCCTCTTATAGTCCATGATTAGGAGTGCAGAGAGGTGCATAGGTCAGAGGGAGCACGTTCAGCAAGAAAAAAGACAAAAGACGAAAAAGGTCAAACTGAGATCGTGATTAGAAAAAACAAAACAAAAAAAAGCACCCACTTCTTCCCAGTGAGCGACAGCTGAGAGTCCCAGAGCTGCTAGTCCAGTTCTCATCAGACCCCCCAGAGGGTCTCCAGAGGGTCTCCAGACCCCCAGAGGGTCTCCAGAGGGTCTCCAGAGGGTCTCCAGACCCCCAGAGGGTCTCCAGAGGGTCTCCAGCCAGGACAGCTTCAAGCTGCCAGTCAGAAAGAGTTTACCGGGACAACCAAAACTGGTTTCATGATGAGTCCAGGTGTGTGTTTGTGGCAGTCTGAGTGTCTCTGTGTGTGTGTGTGTGTGTGTGTGTGTGTGTGTGTGTGTGTGTGTGTTATTTGTTACGCAGCAGCTCCAGCTGGTCCTGGTACTCCGTGAACAGTCTCTGGAATCGCAGGTTTTCCACCATGACGGGCAAAACCTCCCGCAGCAGCTCACGCTTCCGTAGACCCTGAACACACAGACGCTAACGGTTAGCAACACTTAGCAACACTGTTAGCAACACTGTTAGCAACACTGTTAGCAACACTTAGTAACACTGTTAGCAACACTGTTAGCAACACTGTTAGCAACACTGTTAGCAACAGTGTTAGCAACAGTGTTAGCAACAGTGTTAGCAACAGTGTTAGCAACACTTAGTAACACTGTTAGCAACACTTAGCAACACTGTTAGCAACAGTGTTAGCAACACTTAGTAACACTGTTAGCAACACTTAGCAACACTGTTAGCAACACTTAGCAACACTGTTAGCAACACTTAGCAACACTGTTAGCAACACTGTTAGCAACACTTAGCAACACTGTTAGCAACACTTAGTAACACTGTTAGCAACACTTAGCAACATTTAGCAACACTTAGCAACACTGTTAGCAACACTTAGTAACACTGTTAGCAACACTTAGCAACACTGTTAGCAACACTGTTAGCAACACTGTTAGCAACACTTAGTAACACTGTTAGCAACACTGTTAGCAACACTGTTAGCAACCAGGTTTTCTAAAAGCAACAACAGAAACATGTGATCGTACCAGAGTGGTGGGCTCCCAGGAGGAGGCTGCTGACCTGTGGACCGGACCCAGCAGCTCCTTACACAGCTCTCTGAGACGGTACTCTGATCCTGGAGGGGACAGACACACACACACACACACACACACACACACACACACACACAGTTAATAACCACAGTGAAAATACACACACAAACACACAGTGGGTTGGTCTCGGGTCAGGCCGTGTACCTTCGTTGGCGAGGAATCTGGCGTAGATGAGCAGCCAGTAGCGATACTCCTGCGCCGACTGCAGCGTCAGCGCTGACGCCAGCTGGTTCTCCAGGAAGGCGAGCGTCATGCTCTGCTGCAGGTGGTGCGGCGTGGAGGAGAGCCGGGACGCCAGGCGACCAGCGCTGCAGGGACACAGACACCATTCATGACTTCATCACAGGGACTCTGGACTCAGAGCAGATTTAATAATGTG
>NW_026739091.1:10000-20677 GCF_030273125.1 Centropristis striata
CAGGAGAACCTGTCAGAGCTGCAGCTCCTTCAGTTAAATAACAAGAAATAAAGATGGAGACGCTGCTGCTGCTGCTACCTGCTGCCTGCTGCCGTCACCACCGAGCTGGGCAGCAGCGTGTTCCAGTCCCGCCCGTCTCTGGAGCACCGCAGCTGGCTGAGCTTAGAACCAGCAACCAGAGACACCTCGTTCTCCACCTCCAGGAACACAGAGGGCTCCATGCTCACCTACACACACACACACACACACACACACACACACACACACACACACACACACACGCACGCACGCACACACACACACACACGCACACACACACACAAAGAGATACAAAGTTACCACAAAGAGACACAAATCAACAACAAAAACTACAATAAGACAAAAAAATTACAGAGACAAAAAACTACAGTGACACAAAAAAAACGACAAAGAGACAAAAAATACACCAAAAGACAAAAAAACTACAAAGAGACAGAAAAACTACAAAGGGATACAAAAAACTACAAAGGGGCACAAATCAACAACAAAGACACACAAAAAACTACAGAGACAAAAAAATCTACAAAGAGACAAAAAATACAGGGTTTTTTTTACATTTTTTTACAACATTTCATAGTACATTTCAGAGACACGCACACTTGACAGCCACCCACCCACGATGAACAAGTTTTTGATGAACAAAGAAGATTTTAGTTTGATCTGATTTTGCACAATTTCTAATGACAAATATAACCAATACTACTAAAAACAGTGTAGTGCAGGAAGAGGCAGAGAGCCCAGTGGGTTGATTATCCACCTGATTCCTCTTTGTGTTGTTGCAGTTGTCACCGACCGCCACCAGGGGGCGACAGAGAGAAACTACAAACATGAAGTCAGACTGACTGAAGGTCACAATGACCTGCAGCTCCACATCTCCTCATCTTTATGTACAAGTGGAAGATGTCTCAGATTTTTTAAATTGTAATATAAAATAAAAACTTTGAATCACTTTGCTTTGGTTGAAATGCACCAATTCTGCCTCATCTCCAATCAAATGGTTAAAATGGTCTGCTCTGTTTATAGTTATATTACTCCGACCGTAATATAAGGACTCTCATTCTCTCTAACTTAGAATATAGAATATAGAAATAGAAACTTAGAATATATATATATATATATATATATATATGAAATGTTTACCATGTTGGTGTCATGTCTTTCAGCACAACCTCACCTCTATCACCTGATCAATATTTTTATACAAAAAACAAAAAATCTGAAAATAATGTTTGTTTTTTTTAACTTTCAGAAAACAATCCTGCTCACTGAAGGATTTCATTACTGCAACTCAAATCTAAATGTTGGAAATCCATCATTTATTGCTACAAATTTGCAGGTTCAGGCTTCTAAATGTAAAGATTATCTAGTTTTTTTTCTTTTATATCTCTCTCACACACACACACACACACACACACACACACACACACACACCCAGACAGACAGAGTGTACCTGCAGGCTGAAGACCTTCTTCAGGCTGGGTGTGGGGAGCTTCAGAGCAGCAGTGGGAGCAGTGGGAGCAGTGGGAGCTGCCACTCTGCTGGGCTCTCTGTCTGCTGCTGGAGTGATCTGACAGGAAGAGGAGGGACATAACTCTTATTCTGTCTCTCTGGAGTCCAAGGACGTCTGCACAAAGCAGCTTTTACTGGACCTTTGCAATATAACTCCTGTTTAATAGAGCAGGTAGAGGCTCTAATAACCACCTCCAGCTCCTCAACACGTGTCTGGTTAATGAATATCAGAATGGATGTTTCTGTCTGCTCCATGTCTCTACCTGAGGGAAGGCTTGGGCCATTGGAGCGGCCATCTTGTCTTTCCTGGGCCGTCCCTTCTTCCTCTTCTCCACCACCTCTCCTCCGTCCAGCAGCAGCTCGGGTTTCCTCTTGCCGAACGGCAGGTTTTTGTTGATGGTGGCCATCTTGTCCTCGCTGTCGCTGCTGGTGTCTTCTTTGGTTTTGACATCTCTCAGAGCGGAGAGGCTGTCTTTAGGCCTGCCCAACAACCACAAAACATTATTTTAAACCAACTGAACCCCAACCAGCAGCTTCAGGAGATATATATCAAACCTCTATCAATCTATAAGTCCTGCAGCTCTAATCAGCTCCATCATGGCTAGAAGAGGGAACCACTCACACACATCTTTGTGCACAATAACACATTCATTCATTCTAACTGTTTCTCTGATTATATATAAATATATATTTAATTGGAATAAAAAATAATTTATACATTAACATTTTCCAAGTGCCTTCAAGTTTCACAAATATCGGGAAGGAACAGTTTGAAATATTGTCATGTTTCCAGCCTCTCCTGTCCTCTCCTCTCTGCTCTGTGTAAACAGATTCTCAGTGAATATTTGTCATGTAACCGTTGGTCTCAGCAGAATCAATCATGTCTTCAGTGTCTCTGAGGAGAATTTAATGTTTTTAACAGGACCTGGTTAAGTTTTGGTCACTTTTAATAACGGAAACTACCAATGAAAAGTTCAGGGACTGTCTGAAAGTTCAAATTCTGTCTTTCGTGCCTGTTTTACAGTTTCTTTCTATGTGTTTTGGCCGTCTTTAACATGCTGGTGGGCTTCAGAGTGTTGGTGGACAGTTTGTCCGTCACCTCTCTAGAGGCGTGAGTCCGGCGGTGGAGGAGATGGCGGAGGTGACCCCTGGCGTGGCCTTCGACCTCTCCGTGAACCTCGAGTCCAACGCTTTCATCGGCTCGATCTTGGAGGCAGAAGTGAGCAGCAGACTGGACTTCACCCTGGAATGTAAGGGAACATGGGAGAGGTCAGACAGTTAGTGAGGAGGAGGAGGAGGAGGGGGAGGAGGAGGAGGAGGAGCTGGTCTGCGTACCCGTCCTTGTCCTCCAGGCCCTTGGCGGAGCTGCTGGGTGGTGGTGAGGTGAGCAGGGCGTCGTGTCCAGGCCTCAGCCCCAGAGAGGAGGCCTGTCCTGGGCTGGAGTCAGAGCTGAGCTGGGAGGTGAGCTGGTTGGACATGGAGGAGCCGGACGGCAGGATGGGAGCGCTGTTGAACAGAGCCGGAGAGAAATCCCTGCAGACACACAAAGAAATAATAATAATCATCATAACAACCCTTCGCTTCTGCTTCACACATTTTTGCGTGCATCAGTTTTTTTTTTTACACACAGGATTCCACGCACACACACACACAGGATTCCACGCACACACACACACACACAGGATTCCACGCACACACACACAGAGGATTCCACGCACACACACACACACACAGGATTCCACGCACACACACACACACACACACACACAGGATTCCACGCACACACACACACACACAGGATTCCACGCACACACACACACACACACACACACACAGGATTCCACGCGCACACACACAGGATTCCACGCACACACACACACACACACACAGGATTCCACGCACACACACACACGATTCCACACACACACACACACACACACACACGATTCCACACACACACACACACACACACACACACACACACACACACACACACACACACACACACACACACACACACACACACGATTCCACACACACACACACACGATTCCACACACACACGATTCCACACACACACACACACGATTCCACACACACACACACACACACACGATTCCACACACACGATTCCACACACACGATTCCACACACACGATTCCACACACACACACGATTCCACACACACACGATTCCACACACACACGATTCCACACACACACACACACGATTCCACACACACACACACACACACGATTCCACACACACGATTCCACACACACACGATTCCACACACACGATTCCACACACACACGATTCCACACACACACGATTCCACACACACGATTCCACACACACACGATTCCACACACACACGATTCCACACACACACGATTCCACACACACACGATTCCACACACACACGATTCCACACACACACACACACACGATTCCACACACACACACACACACACACACGATTCCACACACACGATTCCACACACACGATTCCACACACACGATTCCACACACACGATTCCACACACACACACGATTCCACACACACACGATTCCACACACACACACACACACACACACACACACACGGTGTCATGTTTCCTACCCGGTGTCCAGCTGAGCGATGCAGAGCGGAGTGATCCGTCTCCTGCCGTCTGCCGTCCTCGTCTCCACCTGCTTCTTCAGGAGGTTCTGCAGGAACACAGAGAGGAACACAGTGAGGAACACAGTGAGGAACACAGTGAGGAACACAGTGGAGAACACAGAGAGGAACACAGAGAGGAACACAGAGAGGAACACAGTGGAGAACACAGTGAGGAACACAGAGAGGAACACAGAGAGGAACAGAGTGGAGAACACAGAGAGGAACACAGTGGAGAATCTGCTCTCCTCAATCCAAAGCCCAATGCTTGTTTCAGATTTATGACCAGAAACACTCGACACAGTGCTCAGCTGCATCTCAAATTCATCTTCAGGTTCCAGCTTTCAGATGATGTCACCACTTCTGTGTGACATCTACTTTTGACCTGCTATCTCCCCCTAAATACCCCACCTCCATACCAAAAAAAGGGAGAACTTGGTCTCCAGTGGGTCTCTAAGGGGTTAATTAATTATTGATGTTGTTAATTGATGTCCCTGGTTGTCGTGCTGCTGGGAGGACGTGTCTCACCTTCCTGATGTCCTCCAGAGACTCTCCGTTCATCACACTGTTGAGTTTGGGGGCGGAGGACTCGGGCCCGGCGCTGCCCGGTCCGGTGTTGCCCTGTGCAGAGTTCTGCCTCTCCTGCTGGTATTTGAGCATCTCGGGGTTCTCGATGATGGTGGTGGAGAGCTGAGCCTCCGTGTTGGTGATGGCCAGACTCTTCCCGTAGATGTTCTGGTGGATGCTGTTCTGCAGGTCAGAGGGAGAGAGAACGCGGTTCATTTGGGCTCTTTTGTCGGTTTTTCTCTCCTTTCATTCTGTCTGTATATAAACCTAAAAACATGTTTGACATGTAATGAAGGTATCATTGTTTTTAAGCACAGTCTCACCTATATGACCTGATCAGTCAGTGCGTTTACATGAACAGTTCAATCGAGCTATGCTTAAAAATCCATTTTGGCGTCTAACTGGATTTCTGTCCTTGTTCCAGTTTACATGCAACTGAGAAAATCCAATAACTGACAAGAACGTGTCCTCCTTCTCAACACTGGGTGGCTTTTCAGCGGGATCAGTATTTTGTGCCGTCGCTACTGATAATAACTAATGTGACCGGCTACTTCGACCGGCTAATGAACGGCTATTGTGCCCAGCTACTGCGAGCGGCTAATGTGACCGGCTACTGCGAGCAGCTACTGAGACCAGCTAATGTGACCGGCTACTGCAATCGGCTAATGCGAGCAGCTACTGAGACCAGCTAATGTGACCGGCTACTGCGAGCAGCTACTGAGACCAGCTAATGTGACCGGCTACTGCAATCGGCTAATGCGAGCAGCTACTGAGACCAGCTAATGTGACCGGCTACTGCAATCGGCTACTGCGAGCAGCTACTGAGACCAGCTAATGTGACCGGCTACTGCGAGCAGCTACTGAGACCAGCTAATGTGACCGGCTACTGTGAGCGGCTAATGCGAGCAGCAACTGAGACCAGGTAATGGGACCGGATACTGTGAGCGGCTAATGTGACCAGCTACTGCGATCGGCTAATGCGAGCAGCTACTGCGACCTGCTAATGCGAGCAGCTAATGCGACCGGCTAATGCGAGCAGCTACTGCGACCGGCTAATGCGACAGGCTACTGCGACCGGCTAATGCGAGCAGCTAATGCGACCGGCTAATGCGAGCAGCTACTGCGACCGGCTAATGCGAGCAGCTACTGCGACCGGCTAATGCGAGCAGCTACTGCGACCGGCTAATGCGAGCAGCTACTGAGACCAGCTACTGCGACCGGCTAATGCGACAGGCTACTGCGACCTGCTACTGCGACCTGCTACTGCGAGCAGCTACTGCGACCGGCTAATGCAAGCAGCTACTGCGACCGGCTAATGCGAGCAGCTACTGCGACCGGCTAATGCGAGCAGCTACTGCGACCGGCTAATGCGAGCAGCTACTGCGACCGGCTACTGCGACCGGCTAATGCGAGCAGCTACTGCGACCGGCTAATGCGACAGGCTACTGCGACCGGCTAATGCGACCGGCTACCTTTTGTTCCGGGGGTGGAAGTCCACTGTGTTTTTGAAAATGGCTAAATTAAATGAGACAATAAGAAGAAAAGCTGTCTAACCTTCTCCTCCTCGTTCAGCGGGTCTCCCAGCTCGTCCAGGGAGAAGTCCAGGTACGCCACCGTGCCGTCCATCGAACACACCAACATCCCCAGACCTGTCAGAGTCCTGACACACACACACACACACACACACACACACACACACACACAGACACACACACACACACACACACACAGACAAACACACACACACAGACAGACACAGACACAGACACACACACACACACACACACACACAGACACACACACACACACACACAAAGAGACAGACACACGATTGTAACTATAAAAATACACACTCTTAAGTAAGAACTGTTGAAACTAAATGTTTCCATTTATTTAAAGAGGTAAGAGTGGAATAACGTATAAAATGGATAAACTTGTTCTTTGAAACAAAAATAATACAAAAACTTAAAGGCGTTCCTATTTTGTGTTTCAGAGTAATAAACATTCAATCAGAAACAAACTAAACAAAACAATTTATTCTGATGTGAAATATTGTTTTTGTTGTTCTTAAATAATCATTAAAAGCTCTCTTTGTGCCCTTCACATAGTCACATCAGATCAATATAAAGTTAAATAGATGATCATTTCATTCAAATTCTGTTCTTCTCAGTATCATGAACATGTGACTGGTAGATAGATTACAATCCAAGCTTTACCATGATATATTAGCCTCTTTTATACTGCATCTATATGTGAAACGGCAAATCATTAAAATGATGGAGGGATGAAAAAAGGAGTGAAAGCATGCACAAGCTGCTGCTTCTGCAATATTACTGCAGGCTCCTGGACTAAGAGTGTTTATTATTAAAGAGGAGCAGTTATCACCTGTTATAAATATGTTCATAATGCGCTATAGATAATATAAAGTTCTAGCTTTTCAAAAATGAGGAATTTTCTGCTCTTCTTCGTCTCATGTGACAGCACACTGAATATTTAGGTTTTTAATAGATTGTAAGTATGAAAAATACACTCTCAATAAAGATTGTTTTTTTAAACCATTAAAATGTGATATTAGTAAAAGTAGGAGGGTCACACAACACAACCTAAAACTCACCAGGAAATGTCCATGATAGATTTATCAAACAGATCATGGATGACCACCAGGGGCGCTTCAGAGAGGTCAGCTGCAACACACAGAGAAAGATTGTTAGTCAGTAAGAAAACAAACAACAGAAGGTTGATATTAAAATTGATGTGAATGCTCTATTGAAACCACAAACACCAAAAAGTTTGCATGGATTAAAGTAAAAAAAACATCTTCTGACTGAAATTTTATTCGCGCTACAGCTAAGTCACATGCAGTGTGTGAAACATGTTCCAGGTTACTTGACGCCTGCATCAGAAATACTAATGCATAAGAATTCAGCACCGAATGCAGCCATCACATTTAAATACTCAACCAATACTGTTTCACAGGAGGAGAATTTTAAACAGCTGTTCTATTGTATCTATTGCATTTTTTTGTCTTTTCAAGTATTTATTTGTTTTGCAAAACTTGTCTTTACTCTCAAATAATCAAGCATCTACATTACTTTTCATTGCATGTTTTTATTTTCCTTATTATTTCAAATAAAGGGTGGAGGAGGATCTAGCAGCAGCAGAAGAGGTGGAACCTTTCTTTCACAGTCCTCCTGCAGCAGTCTCTCCCAGCTGCAGTCACAGAGCCAGAGGGGATGTTAACCCCTTAGCGTCCAGTCTGCAAATTGCTAATAGGCTAACAGTTAGCTGCGTGCTGCTGCTGTTTGTTTACAACAAGCACCGGACACTCTGTTAATTCACCATCACTATGTTTATGATCAGTGGAGACGCTGTGCATAATTAGCCATGCTGTTTGTTTATGATCAGCAGGAAATCTGTCGTAGTGACGAAGAACTTTAAATCGATGAGTTTGGCGTTTTTGTTTTCTTCTTGAAACCATACTCTGGGGTTCGGAGGGTTTGTGGAGCCCTGTCCAATAACTTATATGTATAATTTATATGTATATTTGTAAAGGTGAGCTGACCCAGACGGAGAGCGAGCGGTCCTTGCTGCCGACGGCGCAGCAGCAGTAGGGACAGCCCGGTTTGGGAGCGCTGCCGTTCTTCTGCTTCTTCTTAAAGATCTTTGGGTTGAATTTCTACAGAGACACATAAAAAAAACAAGATTCGTCAGCGTGCAGAAACATTTTGGGGTGAAGAATACATTTAAAAAGGTGGTTAAAACGTGACTTACCACCACCGTGACGGCTTTACGGTGGCCCACAAAGTCCATGTTGGTCTTCCAGCCGCGTCTCTCCACGATCTGAGCCGTCGGCCGGAGTTGTTCATGGCGTGAGCCGACACCAGATACTGACCGTCAGGAGACCAGGACAGACGAAGGACGTGGGTCGTCCCCCACCTGAGACACGAGAGAGAGAGAGAGAGAGAGAGAGAGAAGAGAGAGAGAGAGAGCACAGAGAGAGAGAGAGAGAGAGAGAGAGAGAGAGAGAGAGACAGAGAAGAGAGAGAGAGAGACAGAGAGAGACAGAGAGAGAGAGAGAGACAGAGAGAGGAGAGAGACACACAAGAGAGAGAGAGAGAGAGAGACACACAGAGAGAGGAGAGAGAGAGAGACTCAGAGAGAGAGAGAGAGAGAGAGAGACAGAGAGAGAGAGAGACAGAGAGAGACAGAGAGAGAGACAGAGAGAGACAGAGAGAGAGAGAAAGAGAGAGAGAGAGAGAGAGAGACAGAGAGAGAGAGAGAGAGAGAGGAAGAAGAGAGAGAGACAGAGAGACGAAGACAGAGAGAGAGAGAGACAGAGAGAGAGAGAGACAGAGAGAGAGAGAGAACAAAACGATGTAAGGAAGGAAGGAAGGAAGGTAGGTAGGAAGGAAGGAAGGAAGGTAGGTTACTTTATTCAGTAGTCCGGCCCTACTAATTTTATTTACTACCTTTAGAACCCTGCTGAAACAATAAGTGAAAACAGAAGTCTGTGTCTGTACCTCGCTGAAGGGTTTGGTGATGTTGGCCTCCATCTGCCAGTCCACCGTCCTCCACACTCGCAGGCTGTGGTCGTCGGCTGCGAGGCGATGTACTTCCCACCCGGGTCCCACGTCAGGCCTTTGACCAGCCCCGTGTGTCCCCGCAGACACGTCACCATCTTGCAGGGACACGGAGGAGGAGACACGGACACGCATGAGACAAGAACCTTCCTGCTGCAGGATTTACAGAAACAAACAAGGAACACTGCCATCTCTTACCTGGAAACTTGCGAGCGTTCCAGATGACGATGGTGTTGTCCACGCTGCAGGACGCCAACCACACGTCATGAGGAGACCACGCCACGTCCATCACATCTACACACACACACACACACACACAGACACAGCTTTGACTTCTAGTTGCACCTAGAGCTTTTTTCCAGTGACAGGGCCCATGTTTTGTTTATCTTGTGCACTGCACGGCGCTAGAGTTGGGGGGAAACATTTACAGCAGAGTATCGTGATATTTTGCGTGGCGATATTATATCGGCTCATGGCCTCCAAGTATCGATATTTTGCGTTCTGATGGCCTGTCCATTTTTTGGCCATTTTGGGGGTTATTCTGAGTCTGTAGTGGGCTCATTTTTAGGAATATACTGAGATACTGGTATCATATGAAACCAGAAGATCCAAGGAATCTATATGCACCATGTCCATGCCGGTTTGTTTACAATAAGCAGCGGATGCTGTGCACAGTTAGCTGCAGTTGTTGTGCAGCTGAACAGTGATTTGATGAGTGGGAGGTGTGTGTTAGACCCGTTCATAGTGGTCCGCTAACAACAGTCCCACCAACCTTCCTCCTCTGTGACCTCTGGAGGGGAACATTGGTGGGACCACATGATCCGGGCATCCTGCTTCTGGAGCGTTCATAGTGGAGGTGAGGCGTTACAGAGACGTAAATGAAGTGATACGGTACTATGAAAGGGCTACTGAAAGATATCAGTGTGCAGAAGGTCTGTGGTGTGTATAAATGTGTTTGCATGTGTACTTGTGTGTGTTTTGTGTGTGTATATACAGTATATCAGAGCTCCAGACTGCGAACCAAATGCTCACATTTTGCGACCAGTTTTTGAGACAGTGCGAGTAATTTTTTACAACTGGGGACACTAGCGCGACCAGGAATTATTTTTTTCGTGTTATATCTTATATAATAATATTTTTATTATGTCCTTCTCCCTTTTCGGTTTTTGTTGCTGTTGCGTCATTTTTTGTGTGAGGTCAGTCATGAGCTACTTGAGGGTCATTTAGGTTTGGATGGTGGTTTATTTTCCTATCTGTTGTGATATCTTTGTGTATATACAGGGCACTCTTATGTTGTTTATGTTTTTGTTTTGATAAAAATCA
>NW_026739092.1:0-20164 GCF_030273125.1 Centropristis striata
GAAAAATTCTAACTTTTGAAAGGAAGATCGTAGACACACGTGAGTGGACTCTACGTGACGGGCGTGGCCGAAATAGGGAGGGTAGACACCAATTGCAAACTTGTGGGAGGTACCGTTGTTGAGTTAAGGGTGTGTCAAAAATCCCCATAGCAATACATGTAAAAGGTGAAAATTTTACTAAGTGGTTAGGGTTAGGGTTAGGGTTAGGGGAAGGGTTAGGGTTAGGGTTAGGGTTCGGTTAGGGTTAGGGTTAGGGTTAGGGTTAGGTTAGGTTAGGGTTAGGGTTTAGGGTTAGGGTTAGGGTAGGGTAGGGTTAGGGTTAGGGTTAGGGTTAGGGTTAGGAAATTGGGTTCGAACCTGCCCTCTAGGTCGAGGAACAGGAAGTGCACGGGCCTGCCCTCTATCACCCCGACACCAAGGCGACCAGCGTTGGTCCCATCCTTGTGGCCTTGATGGCTCTTGGTTGGCCATGCGGTCACGGGGGCGACCACCTCTCCTCCCGTACCGTACCAATGTCCAATAGTCATCCATGATGACGTCACAATATTTTGTATCTTTGTAAAAACAAAATAAACTTATTTTTTAACTTAATCAATGAACTTGTCTTTTTTCCTTTCTTGACCTTACAACTTGTTTTTTTCTTTTCTTTTGGCTATAATGAAGCCTTTGTTATATCTATATCATCTTACAACCCCTTGTTTTTAAATCCAAATGTAACTAAAGTTGTCAAAAAATCAAATCAAATCTGTTTTTTTAATGTTTCGTATACCTTTTGAAATAAAATGTTCTTGTAAAATATCCTTCTTAATCTTAAAATCAAATGAAATACCCTTATTTTTTAATTCTTGCTCTTGCTTTTTAGTTTAACCGTATACCTTTAAATGAAATAAAATCCTTGACTTAAAACTAAATGAAATTCACTTCTTTTTTGTTTTTTACACTTGTTTTTTGTTAAACCGTCAACTTGTTTTTACTAAACCGCATACCTCTCTTACGAAACAAAATATCCTAAATCCACTTATTTTTTTGTTCTTTTTGTTTTTATTGTTTTTTTGTAATTTTTTGTTGTTTTAACCTTTATCACTATTATGAAGCCTTTGCTATATCTACATAATATGAATTCCCCCTGTTTTTCAAAGCAAAAAATGAAATCAAACTCCTGCTGTCAATGTAAACCGCAACAACTGTGCCTCTATCAAAAGAAAATTGTTCGAAAAAAGTGCCCTATCGCGACGTTTCGACTGTATACCAGTCTTCCTCAGGCTTGGGCACCAAAATAAACTTGTTTTTAATTTCACCTCTATCTTAAAAGTGAAGCCTTCAGGCTCTTAAATGGGCTGGATGCTCTCCCTTTGCCGGTCAAAACAAGAATGAGCACTGGAGTGCTCTGCTTCCCTTATATAGTGTGTTAAATAGAAGTGGCTCAAAAATAACAGCCTTCCCTTATTTTAGATTTTCCTTTTGTTAACCCCATAAACGCTGGATCTTTTTTAATTTTCATTCTTATTAACCCCATAATTGCTGGATCTTATTAACTTACCAAATTAACTGAAATATGTCTATTTTGACTCATAATTGTTCTTTTTTGAGTTATGTTAGGCAAGAAGAATAGGGTTTGAAATTAGGATTATGATAATATTAGGACCCGGTTTAGGGTTATGGGTGGGGGTAAGGTTAGTTTTAGGGTTAGGTTTAGGGGTGGGGGTAAGGTTAGGTTTAGGGTTAGGTTTAGGGGTTAGGGTTAGGGTTAGGGTTAGGGTTAGGGGTAGGGTTAGGGTTAGGGTTAGGGTTAGGTTATAGGGATAAATACGTCCTTTGAGGGGCCCCTCAAGAATGTTTTTGCCAATAACTCCGGATAGGAATGTCCTATCATCATAAAACCAAGTTCCTTGGATTCCTTGGCCCCAGGCCTTTCCAATGGTGTGTCGTTTGACCCCGTGGAACCTTGGGAAATTTTCGAAATCTTAGTTTTAAACTTTAAAATGGCCATATCTCCGGAACGGTAAGTCGTAGAGACTTGAATTCAACTCTGGCGTGTTCAGCGACCCCAAATTAGGTCTGACGCGACCGACTTTCAAGTCTCTAGCACCTTCGGTTCCGGAGATATTGGCCAAAAACGGAATTCGGAAATTTTCGTTTTCTGAAAAATTCTAACTTTTGAAAGGAAGATCGTAGACACACGTGAGTGGACTCTACGTGACGGGCGTGGCCGAAATAGGGAGGGTAGACACCAATTGCAAACTTGTGGGAGGTACCGTTGTTGAGTTAAGGGTGTGTCAAAAATCCCCATAGCAATACATGTAAAAGGTGAAAATTTTACTAAGTGGTTAGGGTTAGGGTTAGGGTTAGGGGAAGGGTTAGGGTTAGGGTTAGGGTTCGGTTAGGGTTAGGGTTAGGGTTAGGGTTAGGTTAGGTTAGGGTTAGGGTTAGGGTTAGGGTTAGGGTAGGGTAGGGTTAGGGTTAGGGTTAGGGTTAGGGTTAGGAAATTGGGTTCGAACCTGCCCTCTAGGTCGAGGAACAGGAAGTGCACGGGCCTGCCCTCTATCACCCCGACACCAAGGCGACCAGCGTTGGTCCCATCCTTGTGGCCTTGATGGCTCTTGGTTGGCCATGCGGTCACGGGGGCGACCACCTCTCCTCCCGTACCGTACCAATGTCCAATAGTCATCCATGATGACGTCACAATATTTTGTATCTTTGTAAAAACAAAATAAACTTATTTTTTAACTTAATCAATGAACTTGTCTTTTTTCCTTTCTTGACCTTACAACTTGTTTTTTTCTTTTCTTTTGGCTATAATGAAGCCTTTGTTATATCTATATCATCTTACAACCCCTTGTTTTTAAATCCAAATGTAACTAAAGTTGTCAAAAAATCAAATCAAATCTGTTTTTTTAATGTTTCGTATACCTTTTGAAATAAAATGTTCTTGTAAAATATCCTTCTTAATCTTAAAATCAAATGAAATACCCTTATTTTTTAATTCTTGCTCTTGCTTTTTAGTTTAACCGTATACCTTTAAATGAAATAAAATCCTTGACTTAAAACTAAATGAAATTCACTTCTTTTTTGTTTTTTACACTTGTTTTTTGTTAAACCGTCAACTTGTTTTTACTAAACCGCATACCTCTCTTACGAAACAAAATATCCTAAATCCACTTATTTTTTTGTTCTTTTTGTTTTTATTGTTTTTTTGTAATTTTTTGTTGTTTTAACCTTTATCACTATTATGAAGCCTTTGCTATATCTACATAATATGAATTCCCCCTGTTTTTCAAAGCAAAAAATGAAATCAAACTCCTGCTGTCAATGTAAACCGCAACAACTGTGCCTCTATCAAAAGAAAATTGTTCGAAAAAAGTGCCCTATCGCGACGTTTCGACTGTATACCAGTCTTCCTCAGGCTTGGGCACCAAAATAAACTTGTTTTTAATTTCACCTCTATCTTAAAAGTGAAGCCTTCAGGCTCTTAAATGGGCTGGATGCTCTCCCTTTGCCGGTCAAAACAAGAATGAGCACTGGAGTGCTCTGCTTCCCTTATATAGTGTGTTAAATAGAAGTGGCTCAAAAATAACAGCCTTCCCTTATTTTAGATTTTCCTTTTGTTAACCCCATAAACGCTGGATCTTTTTTAATTTTCATTCTTATTAACCCCATAATTGCTGGATCTTATTAACTTACCAAATTAACTGAAATATGTCTATTTTGACTCATAATTGTTCTTTTTTGAGTTATGTTAGGCAAGAAGAATAGGGTTTGAAATTAGGATTATGATAATATTAGGACCCGGTTTAGGGTTATGGGTGGGGGTAAGGTTAGTTTTAGGGTTAGGTTTAGGGGTGGGGGTAAGGTTAGGTTTAGGGTTAGGTTTAGGGGTTAGGGTTAGGGTTAGGGTTAGGGGTTAGGGTTAGGGTTAGGGTTAGGGTTAGGGTTAGGGGTTAGGGTTAGGGTTAGGGTTAGGGTTAGGGTTAGGGTTAGGGTTAGGGGTTAGGGTTAGGGTTAGGGTTAGGGTTAGGGTTAGGGTTAGGGTTAGGTTATAGGGATAAATACGTCCTTTGAGGGGCCCCTCAAGAATGTTTTTGCCAATAACTCCGGATAGGAATGTCCTATCATCATAAAACCAAGTTCCTTGGATTCCTTGGCCCCAGGCCTTTCCAATGGTGTGTCGTTTGACCCCGTGGAACCTTGGGAAATTTTCGAAATCTTAGTTTTAAACTTTAAAATGGCCATATCTCCGGAACGGTAAGTCGTAGAGACTTGAATTCAACTCTGGCGTGTTCAGCGACCCCAAATTAGGTCTGACGCGACCGACTTTCAAGTCTCTAGCACCTTCGGTTCCGGAGATATTGGCCAAAAACGGAATTCGGAAATTTTCGTTTTCTGAAAAATTCTAACTTTTGAAAGGAAGATCGTAGACACACGTGAGTGGACTCTACGTGACGGGCGTGGCCGAAATAGGGAGGGTAGACACCAATTGCAAACTTGTGGGAGGTACCGTTGTTGAGTTAAGGGTGTGTCAAAAATCCCCATAGCAATACATGTAAAAGGTGAAAATTTTACTAAGTGGTTAGGGTTAGGGTTAGGGTTAGGGGAAGGGTTAGGGTTAGGGTTAGGGTTCGGTTAGGGTTAGGGTTAGGGTTAGGGTTAGGTTAGGTTAGGGTTAGGGTTAGGGTTAGGGTTAGGGTAGGGTAGGGTTAGGGTTAGGGTTAGGGTTAGGGTTAGGAAATTGGGTTCGAACCTGCCCTCTAGGTCGAGGAACAGGAAGTGCACGGGCCTGCCCTCTATCACCCCGACACCAAGGCGACCAGCGTTGGTCCCATCCTTGTGGCCTTGATGGCTCTTGGTTGGCCATGCGGTCACGGGGGCGACCACCTCTCCTCCCGTACCGTACCAATGTCCAATAGTCATCCATGATGACGTCACAATATTTTGTATCTTTGTAAAAACAAAATAAACTTATTTTTTAACTTAATCAATGAACTTGTCTTTTTTCCTTTCTTGACCTTACAACTTGTTTTTTTCTTTTCTTTTGGCTATAATGAAGCCTTTGTTATATCTATATCATCTTACAACCCCTTGTTTTTAAATCCAAATGTAACTAAAGTTGTCAAAAAATCAAATCAAATCTGTTTTTTTAATGTTTCGTATACCTTTTGAAATAAAATGTTCTTGTAAAATATCCTTCTTAATCTTAAAATCAAATGAAATACCCTTATTTTTTAATTCTTGCTCTTGCTTTTTAGTTTAACCGTATACCTTTAAATGAAATAAAATCCTTGACTTAAAACTAAATGAAATTCACTTCTTTTTTGTTTTTTACACTTGTTTTTTGTTAAACCGTCAACTTGTTTTTACTAAACCGCATACCTCTCTTACGAAACAAAATATCCTAAATCCACTTATTTTTTTGTTCTTTTTGTTTTTATTGTTTTTTTGTAATTTTTTGTTGTTTTAACCTTTATCACTATTATGAAGCCTTTGCTATATCTACATAATATGAATTCCCCCTGTTTTTCAAAGCAAAAAATGAAATCAAACTCCTGCTGTCAATGTAAACCGCAACAACTGTGCCTCTATCAAAAGAAAATTGTTCGAAAAAAGTGCCCTATCGCGACGTTTCGACTGTATACCAGTCTTCCTCAGGCTTGGGCACCAAAATAAACTTGTTTTTAATTTCACCTCTATCTTAAAAGTGAAGCCTTCAGGCTCTTAAATGGGCTGGATGCTCTCCCTTTGCCGGTCAAAACAAGAATGAGCACTGGAGTGCTCTGCTTCCCTTATATAGTGTGTTAAATAGAAGTGGCTCAAAAATAACAGCCTTCCCTTATTTTAGATTTTCCTTTTGTTAACCCCATAAACGCTGGATCTTTTTTAATTTTCATTCTTATTAACCCCATAATTGCTGGATCTTATTAACTTACCAAATTAACTGAAATATGTCTATTTTGACTCATAATTGTTCTTTTTTGAGTTATGTTAGGCAAGAAGAATAGGGTTTGAAATTAGGATTATGATAATATTAGGACCCGGTTTAGGGTTATGGGTGGGGGTAAGGTTAGTTTTAGGGTTAGGTTTAGGGGTGGGGGTAAGGTTAGGTTTAGGGTTAGGTTTAGGGGTTAGGGTTAGGGTTAGGGTTAGGGTTAGGGGTAGGGTTAGGGTTAGGGTTAGGGTTAGGTTATAGGGATAAATACGTCCTTTGAGGGGCCCCTCAAGAATGTTTTTGCCAATAACTCCGGATAGGAATGTCCTATCATCATAAAACCAAGTTCCTTGGATTCCTTGGCCCCAGGCCTTTCCAATGGTGTGTCGTTTGACCCCGTGGAACCTTGGGAAATTTTCGAAATCTTAGTTTTAAACTTTAAAATGGCCATATCTCCGGAACGGTAAGTCGTAGAGACTTGAATTCAACTCTGGCGTGTTCAGCGACCCCAAATTAGGTCTGACGCGACCGACTTTCAAGTCTCTAGCACCTTCGGTTCCGGAGATATTGGCCAAAAACGGAATTCGGAAATTTTCGTTTTCTGAAAAATTCTAACTTTTGAAAGGAAGATCGTAGACACACGTGAGTGGACTCTACGTGACGGGCGTGGCCGAAATAGGGAGGGTAGACACCAATTGCAAACTTGTGGGAGGTACCGTTGTTGAGTTAAGGGTGTGTCAAAAATCCCCATAGCAATACATGTAAAAGGTGAAAATTTTACTAAGTGGTTAGGGTTAGGGTTAGGGTTAGGGGAAGGGTTAGGGTTAGGGTTAGGGTTCGGTTAGGGTTAGGGTTAGGGTTAGGGTTAGGTTAGGTTAGGGTTAGGGTTAGGGTTAGGGTTAGGGTAGGGTAGGGTTAGGGTTAGGGTTAGGGTTAGGGTTAGGAAATTGGGTTCGAACCTGCCCTCTAGGTCGAGGAACAGGAAGTGCACGGGCCTGCCCTCTATCACCCCGACACCAAGGCGACCAGCGTTGGTCCCATCCTTGTGGCCTTGATGGCTCTTGGTTGGCCATGCGGTCACGGGGGCGACCACCTCTCCTCCCGTACCGTACCAATGTCCAATAGTCATCCATGATGACGTCACAATATTTTGTATCTTTGTAAAAACAAAATAAACTTATTTTTTAACTTAATCAATGAACTTGTCTTTTTTCCTTTCTTGACCTTACAACTTGTTTTTTTCTTTTCTTTTGGCTATAATGAAGCCTTTGTTATATCTATATCATCTTACAACCCCTTGTTTTTAAATCCAAATGTAACTAAAGTTGTCAAAAAATCAAATCAAATCTGTTTTTTTAATGTTTCGTATACCTTTTGAAATAAAATGTTCTTGTAAAATATCCTTCTTAATCTTAAAATCAAATGAAATACCCTTATTTTTTAATTCTTGCTCTTGCTTTTTAGTTTAACCGTATACCTTTAAATGAAATAAAATCCTTGACTTAAAACTAAATGAAATTCACTTCTTTTTTGTTTTTTACACTTGTTTTTTGTTAAACCGTCAACTTGTTTTTACTAAACCGCATACCTCTCTTACGAAACAAAATATCCTAAATCCACTTATTTTTTTGTTCTTTTTGTTTTTATTGTTTTTTTGTAATTTTTTGTTGTTTTAACCTTTATCACTATTATGAAGCCTTTGCTATATCTACATAATATGAATTCCCCCTGTTTTTCAAAGCAAAAAATGAAATCAAACTCCTGCTGTCAATGTAAACCGCAACAACTGTGCCTCTATCAAAAGAAAATTGTTCGAAAAAAGTGCCCTATCGCGACGTTTCGACTGTATACCAGTCTTCCTCAGGCTTGGGCACCAAAATAAACTTGTTTTTAATTTCACCTCTATCTTAAAAGTGAAGCCTTCAGGCTCTTAAATGGGCTGGATGCTCTCCCTTTGCCGGTCAAAACAAGAATGAGCACTGGAGTGCTCTGCTTCCCTTATATAGTGTGTTAAATAGAAGTGGCTCAAAAATAACAGCCTTCCCTTATTTTAGATTTTCCTTTTGTTAACCCCATAAACGCTGGATCTTTTTTAATTTTCATTCTTATTAACCCCATAATTGCTGGATCTTATTAACTTACCAAATTAACTGAAATATGTCTATTTTGACTCATAATTGTTCTTTTTTGAGTTATGTTAGGCAAGAAGAATAGGGTTTGAAATTAGGATTATGATAATATTAGGACCCGGTTTAGGGTTATGGGTGGGGGTAAGGTTAGTTTTAGGGTTAGGTTTAGGGGTGGGGGTAAGGTTAGGTTTAGGGTTAGGTTTAGGGGTTAGGGTTAGGGTTAGGGTTAGGGGTTAGGGTTAGGGTTAGGGTTAGGGTTAGGGTTAGGGGTTAGGGTTAGGGTTAGGGTTAGGGTTAGGGGTTAGGGTTAGGGTTAGGGTTAGGGTTAGGGTTAGGGTTAGGGGTTAGGGTTAGGGTTAGGGTTAGGTTTTTGTTAAAACGCAGCACTCTTGGAGAGTGCTACGGGGGGCACGGGCGCAGGGGATCAGGCAGATAAAAATCTTTTTATTTCCTTTTTATAGTTATGCTTTAATAAAAGCTGATAAAAAATATTTTTTTATGTATGCCATAAAAATGGTTTAAAATAATCGATTTAAAAGCTGGAGGCTGGAGGTCCGGACGGGGGTTGAGGGAGTGATTAAAAACTCCTAGAGTAAAATAAATGAAGGAAGAAAATTTAAAATAAATGAATAAAATAAATAAAAGTGGAGTTTATTGAGGGCTGCTCCGATTATTTCCTCGGAGGAGATCTAAAAGGTATATGTATAAAAGCGGAGTAAAACCACAATTTAAGAACCATCCAAAATATGTAAAAAAGAATAAAATGAATAAAAAGACAAACCAATAAATAATTAAGTAAATAAATAATTAGGATAAGTATAAAAAATAAATAAAATAGATCTCTAATAAATAAGTATAGAAATCATATATAAATAATTTAAAACATGCAGTTCCAGAATAAGTGCTGATGGATTTAAAATATAAATATGTAAACAATGGGGGGTGTATAAACATGCAGAATAAATATAAGTGCTTTAAAAGGTAGGTAAAGATAAGTGCTATAAAATAACGTTAAAAACATGCAATAAAATGACACAAACTCTCAAAAACACACTTTTTTGTAATAAAATTTCCCTTTAATTTACACCCTCCCTAACTGAAAATTATATTAATAAATTAAATCCAAAATGAGGTCCGGAAACATGCATAAAATTTATTAAAATTACATAAAATAAAATAAAAAATAAAAATAGAAACAAATAAATAAATTAAAGGTTCCCAAAATCATGGAGGCACTCCCACTTCCATACAAACTACTTAGACATGTTTAGGGGACGGACACTCCTTGCTATTGGTATCGTCTTAGGTTCCCCCTCATAACGTAAATTATATTAAACATGAGAGACTGGGAAGGATTAAAAGGCATGCATGTAAAACCTTTATAAATATATACAAGAATATAAACATACAATATAAAACACAACATATAAAATATAAATTATATAAAATATATAAGGATAAAGTATAAAATGTAAAAGTATAAATTACAAATGAAATATAAATGATCAAATAAAAAGTATAAAGGTTAGTGTGTAAAACAAGCAAATATAAGTGGATAAAAACATGTTAGTAGCAGTATAAATATTTATAAGCATGCATATAAAACACAGTCGTCATAAAAATGTTTTCCCAGTCTCTAAAAGGGGGAGCCACTCTTGATTGAAGGGTGCCCGTCCCCCGAAAGTACCGGGAAAACCCTTTTGATAAAAGCCTCCGAGGAAAAAGGAGAGAGAGTGTTGCAGGAAAAGGGAGGGAAAGAGAGAGAGAGAGAGAGAGAGAGTGTGTGTGTGTGTGTGTGTGTGTGTGTGGGGGGGGGGGGTTTAAGGAAGAGGGAGGGTTAGGGTTAGGGTTAGGGTTGGGTTAGGGTTAGGGTTAGGGTTGGGGTATGGGTTAGGATTAGGGTTAGGGTTAGGTATGGGGGGAGGGGAGGGAAGGATACAGACCCTGGTTAGGGTAGGGGGAGGTAGGGTTAGGGTTAGGGTTAGGGTTAGGGTTAGGGTTGGGGTTAGGTATGGGGAGGAGGGGAGGGAAGGGTACAGACCCTGGTTAGGGTAGGGGGAGGTAGGGTTAGGGTTAGGGTTAGGGTTAGGGTTGGGTTAGGGTTAGGGTTAGGGTTAGGGTTGGGGTATGGGTTAGGGTTAGGGTAGGGTTAGGGTTAGGTATGGGGGGAGGGGAGGGAAGGATACAGACCCTGGTTAGGGTAGGGGGAGGTAGGGTTAGGGTTAGGGTTGGGGTTAGGGTTAGGTATGGGGAGGAGGGGAGGGAAGGATACAGACCCTGGTTAGGGTAGGGGGAGGTAGGGTTAGGGTTAGGGTTAGGGTTAGGGTTAGGTATGGGGAGGGTTGGGGAGGGGGGGAGGAAAGGATACAGACCCTGGTTAGGGTAGGGGGCGGTAGGGTTAGGTTTAGGGTTAGGTTTAGGGGTTAGGGTTAGGGTTAGGGTTAGGGTTAGGGGTAGGGTTAGGGTTAGGGTTAGGGTTAGGTTATAGGGATAAATACGTCCTTTGAGGGGCCCCTCAAGAATGTTTTTGCCAATAACTCCGGATAGGAATGTCCTATCATCATAAAACCAAGTTCCTTGGATTCCTTGGCCCCAGGCCTTTCCAATGGTGTGTCGTTTGACCCCGTGGAACCTTGGGAAATTTTCGAAATCTTAGTTTTAAACTTTAAAATGGCCATATCTCCGGAACGGTAAGTCGTAGAGACTTGAATTCAACTCTGGCGTGTTCAGCGACCCCAAATTAGGTCTGACGCGACCGACTTTCAAGTCTCTAGCACCTTCGGTTCCGGAGATATTGGCCAAAAACGGAATTCGGAAATTTTCGTTTTCTGAAAAATTCTAACTTTTGAAAGGAAGATCGTAGACACACGTGAGTGGACTCTACGTGACGGGCGTGGCCGAAATAGGGAGGGTAGACACCAATTGCAAACTTGTGGGAGGTACCGTTGTTGAGTTAAGGGTGTGTCAAAAATCCCCATAGCAATACATGTAAAAGGTGAAAATTTTACTAAGTGGTTAGGGTTAGGGTTAGGGTTAGGGGAAGGGTTAGGGTTAGGGTTAGGGTTCGGTTAGGGTTAGGGTTAGGGTTAGGGTTAGGTTAGGTTAGGGTTAGGGTTAGGGTTAGGGTTAGGGTAGGGTAGGGTTAGGGTTAGGGTTAGGGTTAGGGTTAGGAAATTGGGTTCGAACCTGCCCTCTAGGTCGAGGAACAGGAAGTGCACGGGCCTGCCCTCTATCACCCCGACACCAAGGCGACCAGCGTTGGTCCCATCCTTGTGGCCTTGATGGCTCTTGGTTGGCCATGCGGTCACGGGGGCGACCACCTCTCCTCCCGTACCGTACCAATGTCCAATAGTCATCCATGATGACGTCACAATATTTTGTATCTTTGTAAAAACAAAATAAACTTATTTTTTAACTTAATCAATGAACTTGTCTTTTTTCCTTTCTTGACCTTACAACTTGTTTTTTTCTTTTCTTTTGGCTATAATGAAGCCTTTGTTATATCTATATCATCTTACAACCCCTTGTTTTTAAATCCAAATGTAACTAAAGTTGTCAAAAAATCAAATCAAATCTGTTTTTTTAATGTTTCGTATACCTTTTGAAATAAAATGTTCTTGTAAAATATCCTTCTTAATCTTAAAATCAAATGAAATACCCTTATTTTTTAATTCTTGCTCTTGCTTTTTAGTTTAACCGTATACCTTTAAATGAAATAAAATCCTTGACTTAAAACTAAATGAAATTCACTTCTTTTTTGTTTTTTACACTTGTTTTTTGTTAAACCGTCAACTTGTTTTTACTAAACCGCATACCTCTCTTACGAAACAAAATATCCTAAATCCACTTATTTTTTTGTTCTTTTTGTTTTTATTGTTTTTTTGTAATTTTTTGTTGTTTTAACCTTTATCACTATTATGAAGCCTTTGCTATATCTACATAATATGAATTCCCCCTGTTTTTCAAAGCAAAAAATGAAATCAAACTCCTGCTGTCAATGTAAACCGCAACAACTGTGCCTCTATCAAAAGAAAATTGTTCGAAAAAAGTGCCCTATCGCGACGTTTCGACTGTATACCAGTCTTCCTCAGGCTTGGGCACCAAAATAAACTTGTTTTTAATTTCACCTCTATCTTAAAAGTGAAGCCTTCAGGCTCTTAAATGGGCTGGATGCTCTCCCTTTGCCGGTCAAAACAAGAATGAGCACTGGAGTGCTCTGCTTCCCTTATATAGTGTGTTAAATAGAAGTGGCTCAAAAATAACAGCCTTCCCTTATTTTAGATTTTCCTTTTGTTAACCCCATAAACGCTGGATCTTTTTTAATTTTCATTCTTATTAACCCCATAATTGCTGGATCTTATTAACTTACCAAATTAACTGAAATATGTCTATTTTGACTCATAATTGTTCTTTTTTGAGTTATGTTAGGCAAGAAGAATAGGGTTTGAAATTAGGATTATGATAATATTAGGACCCGGTTTAGGGTTATGGGTGGGGGTAAGGTTAGTTTTAGGGTTAGGTTTAGGGGTGGGGGTAAGGTTAGGTTTAGGGTTAGGTTTAGGGGTTAGGGTTAGGGTTAGGGTTAGGGTTAGGGGTAGGGTTAGGGTTAGGGTTAGGGTTAGGGGTTAGGGTTAGGGTTAGGGTTAGGGTTAGGGTTAGGGGTTAGGGTTAGGGTTAGGGTTAGGGTTAGGGTTAGGGGTTAGGGTTAGGGTTAGGGTTAGGGTTAGGGTTAGGGTTAGGGTTAGGGTTAGGGTTAGGGTTAGGTTATAGGGATAAATACGTCCTTTGAGGGGCCCCTCAAGAATGTTTTTGCCAATAACTCCGGATAGGAATGTCCTATCATCATAAAACCAAGTTCCTTGGATTCCTTGGCCCCAGGCCTTTCCAATGGTGTGTCGTTTGACCCCGTGGAACCTTGGGAAATTTTCGAAATCTTAGTTTTAAACTTTAAAATGGCCATATCTCCGGAACGGTAAGTCGTAGAGACTTGAATTCAACTCTGGCGTGTTCAGCGACCCCAAATTAGGTCTGACGCGACCGACTTTCAAGTCTCTAGCACCTTCGGTTCCGGAGATATTGGCCAAAAACGGAATTCGGAAATTTTCGTTTTCTGAAAAATTCTAACTTTTGAAAGGAAGATCGTAGACACACGTGAGTGGACTCTACGTGACGGGCGTGGCCGAAATAGGGAGGGTAGACACCAATTGCAAACTTGTGGGAGGTACCGTTGTTGAGTTAAGGGTGTGTCAAAAATCCCCATAGCAATACATGTAAAAGGTGAAAATTTTACTAAGTGGTTAGGGTTAGGGTTAGGGTTAGGGGAAGGGTTAGGGTTAGGGTTAGGGTTCGGTTAGGGTTAGGGTTAGGGTTAGGGTTAGGTTAGGTTAGGGTTAGGGTTAGGGTTAGGGTTAGGGTAGGGTAGGGTTAGGGTTAGGGTTAGGGTTAGGGTTAGGAAATTGGGTTCGAACCTGCCCTCTAGGTCGAGGAACAGGAAGTGCACGGGCCTGCCCTCTATCACCCCGACACCAAGGCGACCAGCGTTGGTCCCATCCTTGTGGCCTTGATGGCTCTTGGTTGGCCATGCGGTCACGGGGGCGACCACCTCTCCTCCCGTACCGTACCAATGTCCAATAGTCATCCATGATGACGTCACAATATTTTGTATCTTTGTAAAAACAAAATAAACTTATTTTTTAACTTAATCAATGAACTTGTCTTTTTTCCTTTCTTGACCTTACAACTTGTTTTTTTCTTTTCTTTTGGCTATAATGAAGCCTTTGTTATATCTATATCATCTTACAACCCCTTGTTTTTAAATCCAAATGTAACTAAAGTTGTCAAAAAATCAAATCAAATCTGTTTTTTTAATGTTTCGTATACCTTTTGAAATAAAATGTTCTTGTAAAATATCCTTCTTAATCTTAAAATCAAATGAAATACCCTTATTTTTTAATTCTTGCTCTTGCTTTTTAGTTTAACCGTATACCTTTAAATGAAATAAAATCCTTGACTTAAAACTAAATGAAATTCACTTCTTTTTTGTTTTTTACACTTGTTTTTTGTTAAACCGTCAACTTGTTTTTACTAAACCGCATACCTCTCTTACGAAACAAAATATCCTAAATCCACTTATTTTTTTGTTCTTTTTGTTTTTATTGTTTTTTTGTAATTTTTTGTTGTTTTAACCTTTATCACTATTATGAAGCCTTTGCTATATCTACATAATATGAATTCCCCCTGTTTTTCAAAGCAAAAAATGAAATCAAACTCCTGCTGTCAATGTAAACCGCAACAACTGTGCCTCTATCAAAAGAAAATTGTTCGAAAAAAGTGCCCTATCGCGACGTTTCGACTGTATACCAGTCTTCCTCAGGCTTGGGCACCAAAATAAACTTGTTTTTAATTTCACCTCTATCTTAAAAGTGAAGCCTTCAGGCTCTTAAATGGGCTGGATGCTCTCCCTTTGCCGGTCAAAACAAGAATGAGCACTGGAGTGCTCTGCTTCCCTTATATAGTGTGTTAAATAGAAGTGGCTCAAAAATAACAGCCTTCCCTTATTTTAGATTTTCCTTTTGTTAACCCCATAAACGCTGGATCTTTTTTAATTTTCATTCTTATTAACCCCATAATTGCTGGATCTTATTAACTTACCAAATTAACTGAAATATGTCTATTTTGACTCATAATTGTTCTTTTTTGAGTTATGTTAGGCAAGAAGAATAGGGTTTGAAATTAGGATTATGATAATATTAGGACCCGGTTTAGGGTTATGGGTGGGGGTAAGGTTAGTTTTAGGGTTAGGTTTAGGGGTGGGGGTAAGGTTAGGTTTAGGGTTAGGTTTAGGGGTTAGGGTTAGGGTTAGGGTTAGGGTTAGGGGTAGGGTTAGGGTTAGGGTTAGGGTTAGGTTATAGGGATAAATACGTCCTTTGAGGGGCCCCTCAAGAATGTTTTTGCCAATAACTCCGGATAGGAATGTCCTATCATCATAAAACCAAGTTCCTTGGATTCCTTGGCCCCAGGCCTTTCCAATGGTGTGTCGTTTGACCCCGTGGAACCTTGGGAAATTTTCGAAATCTTAGTTTTAAACTTTAAAATGGCCATATCTCCGGAACGGTAAGTCGTAGAGACTTGAATTCAACTCTGGCGTGTTCAGCGACCCCAAATTAGGTCTGACGCGACCGACTTTCAAGTCTCTAGCACCTTCGGTTCCGGAGATATTGGCCAAAAACGGAATTCGGAAATTTTCGTTTTCTGAAAAATTCTAACTTTTGAAAGGAAGATCGTAGACACACGTGAGTGGACTCTACGTGACGGGCGTGGCCGAAATAGGGAGGGTAGACACCAATTGCAAACTTGTGGGAGGTACCGTTGTTGAGTTAAGGGTGTGTCAAAAATCCCCATAGCAATACATGTAAAAGGTGAAAATTTTACTAAGTGGTTAGGGTTAGGGTTAGGGTTAGGGGAAGGGTTAGGGTTAGGGTTAGGGTTCGGTTAGGGTTAGGGTTAGGGTTAGGGTTAGGTTAGGTTAGGGTTAGGGTTAGGGTTAGGGTTAGGGTAGGGTAGGGTTAGGGTTAGGGTTAGGGTTAGGGTTAGGAAATTGGGTTCGAACCTGCCCTCTAGGTCGAGGAACAGGAAGTGCACGGGCCTGCCCTCTATCACCCCGACACCAAGGCGACCAGCGTTGGTCCCATCCTTGTGGCCTTGATGGCTCTTGGTTGGCCATGCGGTCACGGGGGCGACCACCTCTCCTCCCGTACCGTACCAATGTCCAATAGTCATCCATGATGACGTCACAATATTTTGTATCTTTGTAAAAACAAAATAAACTTATTTTTTAACTTAATCAATGAACTTGTCTTTTTTCCTTTCTTGACCTTACAACTTGTTTTTTTCTTTTCTTTTGGCTATAATGAAGCCTTTGTTATATCTATATCATCTTACAACCCCTTGTTTTTAAATCCAAATGTAACTAAAGTTGTCAAAAAATCAAATCAAATCTGTTTTTTTAATGTTTCGTATACCTTTTGAAATAAAATGTTCTTGTAAAATATCCTTCTTAATCTTAAAATCAAATGAAATACCCTTATTTTTTAATTCTTGCTCTTGCTTTTTAGTTTAACCGTATACCTTTAAATGAAATAAAATCCTTGACTTAAAACTAAATGAAATTCACTTCTTTTTTGTTTTTTACACTTGTTTTTTGTTAAACCGTCAACTTGTTTTTACTAAACCGCATACCTCTCTTACGAAACAAAATATCCTAAATCCACTTATTTTTTTGTTCTTTTTGTTTTTATTGTTTTTTTGTAATTTTTTGTTGTTTTAACCTTTATCACTATTATGAAGCCTTTGCTATATCTACATAATATGAATTCCCCCTGTTTTTCAAAGCAAAAAATGAAATCAAACTCCTGCTGTCAATGTAAACCGCAACAACTGTGCCTCTATCAAAAGAAAATTGTTCGAAAAAAGTGCCCTATCGCGACGTTTCGACTGTATACCAGTCTTCCTCAGGCTTGGGCACCAAAATAAACTTGTTTTTAATTTCACCTCTATCTTAAAAGTGAAGCCTTCAGGCTCTTAAATGGGCTGGATGCTCTCCCTTTGCCGGTCAAAACAAGAATGAGCACTGGAGTGCTCTGCTTCCCTTATATAGTGTGTTAAATAGAAGTGGCTCAAAAATAACAGCCTTCCCTTATTTTAGATTTTCCTTTTGTTAACCCCATAAACGCTGGATCTTTTTTAATTTTCATTCTTATTAACCCCATAATTGCTGGATCTTATTAACTTACCAAATTAACTGAAATATGTCTATTTTGACTCATAATTGTTCTTTTTTGAGTTATGTTAGGCAAGAAGAATAGGGTTTGAAATTAGGATTATGATAATATTAGGACCCGGTTTAGGGTTATGGGTGGGGGTAAGGTTAGTTTTAGGGTTAGGTTTAGGGGTGGGGGTAAGGTTAGGTTTAGGGTTAGGTTTAGGGGTTAGGGTTAGGGTTAGGGTTAGGGTTAGGGGTAGGGTTAGGGTTAGGGTTAGGGTTAGGTTATAGGGATAAATACGTCCTTTGAGGGGCCCCTCAAGAATGTTTTTGCCAATAACTCCGGATAGGAATGTCCTATCATCATAAAACCAAGTTCCTTGGATTCCTTGGCCCCAGGCCTTTCCAATGGTGTGTCGTTTGACCCCGTGGAACCTTGGGAAATTTTCGAAATCTTAGTTTTAAACTTTAAAATGGCCATATCTCCGGAACGGTAAGTCGTAGAGACTTGAATTCAACTCTGGCGTGTTCAGCGACCCCAAATTAGGTCTGACGCGACCGACTTTCAAGTCTCTAGCACCTTCGGTTCCGGAGATATTGGCCAAAAACGGAATTCGGAAATTTTCGTTTTCTGAAAAATTCTAACTTTTGAAAGGAAGATCGTAGACACACGTGAGTGGACTCTACGTGACGGGCGTGGCCGAAATAGGGAGGGTAGACACCAATTGCAAACTTGTGGGAGGTACCGTTGTTGAGTTAAGGGTGTGTCAAAAATCCCCATAGCAATACATGTAAAAGGTGAAAATTTTACTAAGTGGTTAGGGTTAGGGTTAGGGTTAGGGGAAGGGTTAGGGTTAGGGTTAGGGTTCGGTTAGGGTTAGGGTTAGGGTTAGGGTTAGGTTAGGTTAGGGTTAGGGTTAGGGTTAGGGTTAGGGTAGGGTAGGGTTAGGGTTAGGGTTAGGGTTAGGGTTAGGAAATTGGGTTCGAACCTGCCCTCTAGGTCGAGGAACAGGAAGTGCACGGGCCTGCCCTCTATCACCCCGACACCAAGGCGACCAGCGTTGGTCCCATCCTTGTGGCCTTGATGGCTCTTGGTTGGCCATGCGGTCACGGGGGCGACCACCTCTCCTCCCGTACCGTACCAATGTCCAATAGTCATCCATGATGACGTCACAATATTTTGTATCTTTGTAAAAACAAAATAAACTTATTTTTTAACTTAATCAATGAACTTGTCTTTTTTCCTTTCTTGACCTTACAACTTGTTTTTTTCTTTTCTTTTGGCTATAATGAAGCCTTTGTTATATCTATATCATCTTACAACCCCTTGTTTTTAAATCCAAATGTAACTAAAGTTGTCAAAAAATCAAATCAAATCTGTTTTTTTAATGTTTCGTATACCTTTTGAAATAAAATGTTCTTGTAAAATATCCTTCTTAATCTTAAAATCAAATGAAATACCCTTATTTTTTAATTCTTGCTCTTGCTTTTTAGTTTAACCGTATACCTTTAAATGAAATAAAATCCTTGACTTAAAACTAAATGAAATTCACTTCTTTTTTGTTTTTTACACTTGTTTTTTGTTAAACCGTCAACTTGTTTTTACTAAACCGCATACCTCTCTTACGAAACAAAATATCCTAAATCCACTTATTTTTTTGTTCTTTTTGTTTTTATTGTTTTTTTGTAATTTTTTGTTGTTTTAACCTTTATCACTATTATGAAGCCTTTGCTATATCTACATAATATGAATTCCCCCTGTTTTTCAAAGCAAAAAATGAAATCAAACTCCTGCTGTCAATGTAAACCGCAACAACTGTGCCTCTATCAAAAGAAAATTGTTCGAAAAAAGTGCCCTATCGCGACGTTTCGACTGTATACCAGTCTTCCTCAGGCTTGGGCACCAAAATAAACTTGTTTTTAATTTCACCTCTATCTTAAAAGTGAAGCCTTCAGGCTCTTAAATGGGCTGGATGCTCTCCCTTTGCCGGTCAAAACAAGAATGAGCACTGGAGTGCTCTGCTTCCCTTATATAGTGTGTTAAATAGAAGTGGCTCAAAAATAACAGCCTTCCCTTATTTTAGATTTTCCTTTTGTTAACCCCATAAACGCTGGATCTTTTTAATTTTCATTCTTATTAACCCCATAATTGCTGGATCTTATTAACTTACCAAATTAACTGAAATATGTCTATTTTGACTCATAATTGTTCTTTTTTGAGTTATGTTAGGCAAGAAGAATAGGGTTTGAAATTAGGATTATGATAATATTAGGACCCGGTTTAGGGTTATGGGTGGGGGTAAGGTTAGTTTTAGGGTTAGGTTTAGGGGTGGGGGTAAGGTTAGGTTTAGGGTTAGGTTTAGGGGTTAGGGTTAGGGTTAGGGTTAGGGGTTAGGGTTAGGGTTAGGGTTAGGGTTAGGGTTAGGGTTAGGGGTTAGGGTTAGGGTTAGGGTTAGGGTTAGGGTTAGGGTTAGGGTTAGGGTTAGGGGTTAGGGGTTAGGGTTAGGGTTAGGGTTAGGGTTAGGGTTAGGGTTAGGGTTAGGGTTAGGGTTAGGGTTAGGGTTAGGGGTTAGGGTTAGGGTTAGGGTTAGGGTTAGGGTTAGGGTTAGGGTTAGGGTTAGGTTATAGGGATAAATACGTCCTTTGAGGGGCCCCTCAAGAATGTTTTTGCCAATAACTCCGGATAGGAATGTCCTATCATCATAAAACCAAGTTCCTTGGATTCCTTGGCCCCAGGCCTTTCCAATGGTGTGTCGTTTGACCCCGTGGAACCTTGGGAAATTTTCGAAATCTTAGTTTTAAACTTTAAAATGGCCATATCTCCGGAACGGTAAGTCGTAGAGACTTGAATTCAACTCTGGCGTGTTCAGCGACCCCAAATTAGGTCTGACGCGACCGACTTTCAAGTCTCTAGCACCTTCGGTTCCGGAGATATTGGCCAAAAACGGAATTCGGAAATTTTCGTTTTCTGAAAAATTCTAACTTTTGAAAGGAAGATCGTAGACACACGTGAGTGGACTCTACGTGACGGGCGTGGCCGAAATAGGGAGGGTAGACACCAATTGCAAACTTGTGGGAGGTACCGTTGTTGAGTTAAGGGTGTGTCAAAAATCCCCATAGCAATACATGTAAAAGGTGAAAATTTTACTAAGTGGTTAGGGTTAGGGTTAGGGTTAGGGGAAGGGTTAGGGTTAGGGTTAGGGTTCGGTTAGGGTTAGGGTTAGGGTTAGGGTTAGGTTAGGTTAGGGTTAGGGTTAGGGTTAGGGTTAGGGTAGGGTAGGGTTAGGGTTAGGGTTAGGGTTAGGGTTAGGAAATTGGGTTCGAACCTGCCCTCTAGGTCGAGGAACAGGAAGT
>NW_026739093.1:0-20099 GCF_030273125.1 Centropristis striata
GCCAATCCTTGATACTAATGATGATGAATCAATAAATCACTACAGGTAGTGAATATGAATGAAAATGCATGTTGCCTGCTGAAAATGAGTTGAAATCACAAGAAGAGAGTCCAATATTATATTTGGGTCTTACAGTATTCAAACATGACTGCTTGTGCGCAAAACAGCCTTATTTCGGCGGAGAGAAGAACAATTTCAGCAATCCTTGATACTAATGATGATGGATCAATAAATCACTACAGGGATTGAATTTGAGTCAAAACGCATGTTTCCTGCTGAAAATGAGTTGAAATCACAAGAAGAGAGGCAATATTATATTTGGGTCTTACAGTATTCAAACATGACTGCTTGTGCGCAAATACAGCCTTATTTCGGCGAGAGAAGAACAATTTCAGCCATCCTTGATACTAATGATGATGGATCAATAAATCACTACAGGGATTGAATTTGAGTCAAAACGCATGTTTCCTGCTGAAAATGAGTTGAAATCACAAGAAAAGAGTAAAAATGATACTTGGGTCTTACAGTGTTAAAACATGACTGCTGGTGGCCAAAACAGCCTTATTTCGGCGAGAGAAGAACAATTTCAGCCAATCCTTTATACTAATGATGATGAATCAATAAATCACTACAGGGATTGAATATGAGTGAAAATGCATGTTTCCTGCTGAGAATGAGTTGAAATCACAAGAAAAGAGTCAATATTATATTTGGGTCTTACAGTGTTAAAACATGACTGCTGGTGGCCAAATCAGCCTTATTTCGACGAGAGAAGAACAATTTCAGCCAAATACTTGATACTAATGATGATGAATCAATAAATCACTACAGGGATTGAATATGAGTCAAAACGCATGTTTCGCTGCTGAGAATGAGCTGAAATCACAAGAAAAGAGTGAAAATGATATTTGGGTCTTACAGTATTGAAACATGACTGCTTGTGCGCAAAACAGCCTTATTTCGGCGAGAGAAGAACAATTTCAGCCAATCCTTGATACTAATGATGATGGATCAATAAATCACTACAGGGATTGAATTTGAGTCAAAACGCATGTTTCCTGCTGAAAATGAGTTGAAATCACAAGAAAAGGAGTAAAAATGATACTTGGGTCTTACAGTGTTAAAAACATGACTGCTGGTGGCCAAAACAGCCTTATTTCGGCGAGAGAAGAACAATTTCAGCCAATCCTTTATACTAATGATGATGAATCAATAAATCACTACAGGGATTAAATATGAGTGAAAATGCATGTTTCCTGCTGAGAATGAGTTGAAATCACAAGAAAAGAGTGAAAATGATATTTGGGTCTTACAGTGTTTAAAACATGACTGCTGGTGGCCAAAACAGCCTTATTTCGGCGAGAGGAAGAACAATTTCAGCCAATCCTTTATACTAATGATGATGATCAATAAATCACTACAGGGATTGAATATGAGTGAAAATGCATGTTGCCTGCTGAAAATGAGTTGAAATCACAAGAAGAGAGTCAATATTATATTTGGGTCTTACAGTGTTAAAACATGACTGCTGGTGGCCCAAAACAGCCTTATTTCGACGAGAGAAGAACAATTTCAGCCAATCCTTGATACTAATGATGATGAAATCAATAAATCACTGCAGGGATTGAATATGAGTGAAAATGCATGTTTCCTGCTGAAAAATGAGTTGAAATCACAAGAAAAGAGTCAATATTATATTTGGGTCTTACAGTATTCAAACATGACTGCTTGTGCGCAAAACAGCCTTATTTCGGCGAGAGAAGAACAATTTCAGCCAATCCTTGAATACTAATGATGATGGATCAATAAATCACTACAGGGATTGAATTTGAGTCAAAACGCATGTTTCCTGCTGAAAATGAGTTGAAATCACAAGAAAAGAGTAAAAATGATACTTGGGTCTTACAGTGTTAAAACATGACTGCTGGTGGCCAAAACAGCCTTATTTCGGCGAGAGAAGAACAATTTCAGCTAATCCTTTATACTAATGATGATGAATCAATAAATCACTACAGGGATTGAATATGAGTGAAAATGCATGTTTCCTGCTGAGAATGAGTTGAAATCACAAGAAAAGAGTGAAAATGATATTTGGGGTTTTACAGTGTTCAAACATGACTGCTTGTGCGCAAACAGCCTTATTTCGGCTAGAGAAGAACAATTTCAGCCAATCCTTGATACTAATGATGATGAATCAATAAATCACTACAGGTAGTGGAATATGAGTGAAAAATGCATGTTGCCTGCTGAAAATGAGTTGAAATCACAAGAAGAGAGTCAATATTTATATTTGGGTCTTACAGTATTCAAACATGACTGCTTGTGCGCAAAACAGTCCTTATTTCGGCGAGAGAAGAACAATTTCAGCCAATCCTTGATACTAATGATGATGAATCAATAAATCACTACAGGTAGTGAATATGACGTGAAAATGCATGTTGCCTGCTTGAAAATGAGTTGAAATCACAAGAAGAGAGTCAATATTATATTTGGGTCTTACAGTGTTAAAACATGACTGCTGGTGGCCAAAACAGCCTTATTTCGACGAGAGAAGACCAATTTCAGCCAATCCTTGATACTAATGATGATGAATCAATAATCACTGCAGGGATTGAATATGAGTGAAAATGCATGTTTCCTGCTGAAAATGAGTTGAAATCACAAGAAAAGAGTCAATATTATATTTGGGTTCTTACAGTATTCAAACATGACTGCTTGTGCGCAAAACAGCCTTATTTCGGCGAGAGAAGAACAATTTCAGCCAATCCTTGATACTAATGATGATGGATCAATAAATCACTACAGGGATTGAATTTGAGTCAAAACGCATGTTTCCATGCTGAAAATGAGTTGAAATCACAAGAAAAGAGTAAAAATGATACTTGGGTCTTACAGTGTTAAAACATGACTGCTGTGTGGCCAAAACAGCCTTATTTCGGCGAGAGAAGAACAATTTCAGCCAATCCTTTATACTAATGATGATGAATCAATAAATTCACTACAGGGATTGAATATGAGTGAAAATTGCATGTTTCCTGCTGAGAATGAGTTGAAATCACAAGAAAAGAGTGAAAATGATATTTGGGTTTTACAGTGTTCAAACATGACTGCTTGTGCGCAAAACAGCCTTATTTCGGCTAGAGAAGAACAATTTCAGCCAATCCTTGATACTAATGATGATGAATCAATAAATCACTACAGGTAGTGAATATGAGTGAAAATGCATGTTGCCTGCTGAAAATGAGTTGAAATCACAAGAAGAGAGTCAATATTATATTTGGGTCTTACAGTATTCAAACATGACTGCTTGTGCGCAAAACAGCCTTATTTCGGCGAGAGAGAACAATTTCAGCCAATCCTTGATACTAATGATGATGAATCAATAAATCACTACAGGTAGTGAATATGAGTGAAAATGCATGTTGCCTGCTGAAAATGAGTTGAAATCACAAGAAGAGAGTCAATATTATATTTGGGTCTTACAGTGGTTAAAACATGACTGCTGGTGGCCAAAACAGCCTTATTTCGACGAGAGAAGAACAATTTCAGCCAATCCTTGATACTAATGATGATGAATCAATAAATCACTACAGGGATTGAATATGAGTGAAAATGCATGTTTCCTGCTGAGAATGAGTTGAAATCACAAGAAAAGAGTGAAAATGATATTTGGGTCTTACAGTGTTAAAACATGACTGCTGGTGGCCAAAACAGCCTTATTTGCGGCGAGAGAAGAACAATTTCAGCCAATCCTTGATACTAATGATGATGAATCAATAAATCACTACAGGTAGTGAATATGAATGAAAATGCATGTTGCCTGCTGAAAATGAGTTGAAATCACAGAAGAGAGTCAATATTATATTTGGGAGTCTTACAGTATTCAAACATGACTGCTTGTGCGCAAAACAGCCTTATTTCGGCGAGAGAAGAACAATTTCAGCCAATCCTTGATACTAATGATGATGGATCAATAAATCACTACAGGGATTGAATTTGAGTCCAAAACGCATGTTTCCTGCTGAAAATGAGTTGAAATCACAAGAAAAGAGTAAAAATGATACTTGGGTCTTACAGTGTTAAAACATGACTGCTGGTGGCCAAAACAGCCTTATTTCGGCGAGAGAAGAACAATTTCAGCCAATCCTTATACTAATGATGATGAATCAATAAATCACTACAGGGATTGAATATGAGTGAAAATGCATGTTTCCTGCTGAGAATGAGTTGAAATCACAAGAAAAAGAGTCAATATTATATTTGGGTCTTACAGTATTCAAACATGACTGCTTGTGCGCAAAACAGCCTTATTTCGGCGAGAGAAGAACAATTTCAGCCAATCCTTGATACTAATGATGATGGATCAATAAATCACTACAGGGATTGAATATGAATGAAATGCATGTTTCCTGCTGAGAATGAGTTGAAATCACAAGAAAAGAGTCAATATTATATTTGGGTCTTACAGTGTTAAAACATGACTGCTGGTGGCCAAAACAGCCTTATTTCGACGAGAGAAGAACCAATTTCAGCCAATCCTTTATACTAATGATGATGAATCAATAAATCACTACAGGGATTGAATATGAGTGAAAATGCATGTTTCCTGCTGAGAATGAGTTGAAATCACAAGAAAAAGAGTGAAAATGATATTTGGGTTTTACAGTGTTCAAACATGACTGCTTGTGCGCAAACAGCCTTATTTCGGCTAGAGAAGAACAATTTCAGCCAATCCTTGATACTAATGATGATGAATCAATAAATCACTACACAGGTAGTGAATATGAGTGAAAATGCATGTTGCCTGCTGAAAATGAGTTGAAATCACAAGAAGAGAGTCAATATTATATTTGGGTCTTACAGTGTTAAAACATGACTGCTGGTGGCCAAAACAGCCTTATTTCGACGAGAGAAGAACAATTTCAGCCAATCCTTTATACTAATGATGATGAATCAATAAATCACTACAGGGATTGAATATGAGTGAAAATGCATGTTTCCTGCTGAGAATGAGTTGAAATCACAAGAAAAGAGTGAAAATGATATTTGGGTCTTACAGTGTTAAAACATGACTGCTGGTGGCCAAAACAGCCTTATTTCGGCGAGAGAAGAACAATTTCAGCCAATCCTTGATACTAATGATGATGAATCAATAAATCACTACAGGGATTGAATATGAGTGAAAATGCATGTTTCCTGCTGAGAATGAGTTGAAATCACAAGAAAAGAGTGAAAATGATATTTGGGTCTTACAGTGTTAAAACATGACTGCTGGTGGCCAAAACAGCCTTATTTCGGCGAGAGAAGAACAATTTCAGCCAATCCTTGATACTAATGATGATGAATCAATAAATCACTACAGGTAGTGAATATGAATGAAAATGCATGTTGCCTGCTGAAAATGAGTTGAAATCACAAGAAGAGAGTCAATATTATATTTGGGTCTTACAGTATTCAAACATGACTGCTTGTGCGCAAAACAGCCTTATTTCGGCGAGAGAAGAACAATTTCAGCCAATCCTTGATACTAATGATGATGGATCAATAAATCACTACAGGGATTGAATTTGAGTCAAAACGCATGTTTCCTGCTGAAAATGAGTTGAAATCACAAGAAAAGAGTAAAAATGATACTTGGGTCTTACAGTGTTAAAACATGACTGCTGGTGGCCAAAACAGCCTTATTTCGGCGAGAGAAGAACAATTTCAGCCAATCCTTTATACTAATGATGATGAATCAATAAATCACTACAGGGATTGAATATGAGTGAAAATGCATGTTTCCTGCTGAGAATGAGTTGAAATCACAAGAAAAGAGTCAATATTATATTTGTGTCTTACAGTATTCAAACATGACTGCTTGTGCGCAAAACAGCCTTATTTCGGCTAGAGAAGAACAATTTCAGCCAATCCTTGATACTAATGATGATGAATCAATAAATCACTACAGGGATTGAATATGAGTGAAAATGCATGTTTCCTGCTGAGAATGAGCTGAAATCACAAGAAAAGAGTAAAAATGATACTTGGGTCTTACAGTGTTAAAACATGACTGCTGGTGGCCAAATCAGCCTTATTTCGACGAGAGAAGAACAATTTCAGCCAATACTTGATACTAATGATGATGAATCAATAAATCACTACAGGGATTGAATATGAGTCAAAACGCATGTTTCCTGCTGAGAATGAGCTGAAATCACAAGAAAAGAGTGAAAATGATATTTGGGTCTTACAGTATTGAAACATGACTGCTTGTGCGCAAAACAGCCTTATTTCGGCGAGAGAAGAACAATTTCAGCCAATCCTTGATACTAATGATGATGGATCAATAAATCACTACAGGGATTGAATTTGAGTCAAAACGCATGTTTCCTGCTGAAAATGAGTTGAAATCACAAGAAAAGAGTAAAAATGATACTTGGGTCTTACAGTGTTAAAACATGACTGCTGGTGGCCAAAACAGCCTTATTTCGGCGAGAGAAGAACAATTTCAGCCAATCCTTTATACTAATGATGATGAATCAATAAATCACTACAGGGATTGAATATGAGTGAAAATGCATGTTTCCTGCTGAGAATGAGTTGAAATCACAAGAAAAGAGTGAAAATGATATTTGGGTCTTACAGTGTTAAAACATGACTGCTGGTGGCCAAAACAGCCTTATTTCGGCGAGAGAAGAACAATTTCAGCCAATCCTTGATACTAATGATGATGAATCAATAAATCACTACAGGGATTGAATATGAGTGAAAATGCATGTTGCCTGCTGAAAATGAGTTGAAATCACAAGAAGAGAGTCAATATTATATTTGGGTCTTACAGTGTTAAAACATGAGTGCTGGTGGCCAAAACAGCCTTATTTCGACGAGAGAAGAACAATTTCAGCCAATCCTTGATACTAATGATGATGAATCAATAAATCACTGCAGGGATTGAATATGAGTGAAAATGCATGTTTCCTGCTGAAAATGAGTTGAAATCACAAGAAAAGAGTCAATATTATATTTGGGTCTTACAGTATTCAAACATGACTGCTTGTGCGCAAAACAGCCTTATTTCGGCGAGAGAAGAACAATTTCAGCCAATCCTTGATACTAATGATGATGGATCAATAAATCACTACAGGGATTGAATTTGAGTCAAAACGCATGTTTCCTGCTGAAAATGAGTTGAAATCACAAGAAAAGAGTAAAAATGATACTTGGGTCTTACAGTGTTAAAACATGACTGCTGGTGGCCAAAACAGCCTTATTTCGGCGAGAGAATGACAATTTCAGCCAATCCTTTATACTAATGATGATGAATCAATAAATCACTACAGGGATTGAATATGAGTGAAAATGCATGTTTCCTGCTGAGAATTAGTTGAAATCACAAGAAAAGAGTCAATATTATATTTGGGTCTTACAGTATTCAAACATGACTGCTTGTGCGCAAAACAGCCTTATTTCGGCTAGAGAAGAACAATTTCAGCCAATCCTTGATGCTAATGATGATGAATCAATAAATCACTACAGGGATTGAATATGAATGAAAATGCATGTTTCCTGCTGAGAATGAGTTGAAATCACAAGAAAAGAGTCAATATTATATTTGGGTCTTACAGTGTTAAAACATGACTGCTGGTGGCCAAAACAGCCTTATTTCGACGAGAGAAGAACAATTTCAGCCAATCCTTTATACTAATGATGATGAATCAATAAATCACTACAGGGATTGAATATGAGTGAAAATGCATGTTTCCTGCTGAGAATGAGTTGAAATCACAAGAAAAGAGTGAAAATGATATTTGGGTTTTACAGTGTTCAAACATGACTGCTTGTGCGCAAAACAGCCTTATTTCGGCTAGAGAAGAACAATTTCAGCCAATCCTTGATACTAATGATGATGAATCAATAAATCACTACAGGTAGTGAATATGAGTGAAAATGCATGTTGCCTGCTGAAAATGAGTTGAAATCACAAGAAGAGAGTCAATATTATATTTGGGTCTTACAGTATTCAAACATGACTGCTTGTGCGCAAAACAGCCTTATTTCGGCGAGAGAAGAACAATTTCAGCCAATCCTTGATACTAATGATGATGAATCAATAAATCACTACAGGTAGTGAATATGAGTGAAAATGCATGTTGCCTGCTGAAAATGAGTTGAAATCACAAGAAGAGAGTCAATATTATATTTGGGTCTTACAGTGTTAAAACATGACTGCTGGTGGCCAAAACAGCCTTATTTCGACGAGAGAAGAACAATTTCAGCCAATCCTTGATACTAATGATGATGAATCAATAAATCACTGCAGGGATTGAATATGAGTGAAAATGCATGTTTCCTGCTGAAAATGAGTTGAAATCACAAGAAAAGAGTCAATATTATATTTGGGTCTTACAGTATTCAAACATGACTGCTTGTGCGCAAAACAGCCTTATTTCGGCGAGAGAAGAACAATTTCAGCCAATCCTTGATACTAATGATGATGGATCAATAAATCACTACAGGGATTGAATTTGAGTCAAAACGCATGTTTCCTGCTGAAAATGAGTTGAAATCACAAGAAAAGAGTAAAAATGATACTTGGGTCTTACAGTGTTAAAACATGACTGCTGGTGGCCAAAACAGCCTTATTTCGGCGAGAGAAGAACAATTTCAGCCAATCCTTTATACTAATGATGATGAATCAATAAATCACTACAGGGATTGAATATGAGTGAAAATGCATGTTTCCTGCTGAGAATGAGTTGAAATCACAAGAAAAGAGTGAAAATGATATTTGGGTTTTACAGTGTTCAAACATGACTGCTTGTGCGCAAAACAGCCTTATTTCGGCTAGAGAAGAACAATTTCAGCCAATCCTTGATACTAATGATGATGAATCAATAAATCACTACAGGTAGTGAATATGAGTGAAAATGCATGTTGCCTGCTGAAAATGAGTTGAAATCACAAGAAGAGAGTCAATATTATATTTGGGTCTTACAGTATTCAAACATGACTGCTTGTGCGCAAAACAGCCTTATTTCGGCGAGAGAAGAACAATTTCAGCCAATCCTTGATACTAATGATGATGAATCAATAAATCACTACAGGTAGTGAATATGAGTGAAAATGCATGTTGCCTGCTGAAAATGAGTTGAAATCACAAGAAGAGAGTCAATATTATATTTGGGTCTTACAGTGTTAAAACATGACTGCTGGTGGCCAAAACAGCCTTATTTCGACGAGAGAAGAACAATTTCAGCCAATCCTTTATACTAATGATGATGAATCAATAAATCACTACAGGGATTGAATATGAGTGAAAATGCATGTTTCCTGCTGAGAATGAGTTGAAATCACAAGAAAAGAGTGAAAATGATATTTGGGTCTTACAGTATTCAAACATGACTGCTTGTGCGCAAAACAGCCTTATTTCGGCGAGAGAAGAACAATTTCAGCCAATCCTTGATACTAATGATGATGGATCAATAAATCACTACAGGGATTGAATTTGAGTCAAAACGCATGTTTCCTGCTGAAAATGAGTTGAAATCACAAGAAAAGAGTAAAAATGATACTTGGGTCTTACAGTGTTAAAACATGACTGCTGGTGGCCAAAACAGCCTTATTTCGGCGAGAGAAGAACAATTTCAGCCAATCCTTTATACTAATGATGATGAATCAATAAATCACTACAGGGATTGAATATGAGTGAAAATGCATGTTTCCTGCTGAGAATGAGTTGAAATCACAAGAAAAGAGTCAATATTATATTTGTGTCTTACAGTATTCAAACATGACTGCTTGTGCGCAAAACAGCCTTATTTCGGCTAGAGAAGAACAATTTCAGCCAATCCTTGATACTAATGATGATGAATCAATAAATCACTACAGGGATTGAATATGAGTGAAAATGCATGTTTCCTGCTGAGAATGAGCTGAAATCACAAGAAAAGAGTAAAAATGATACTTGGGTCTTACAGTGTTAAAACATGACTGCTGGTGGCCAAATCAGCCTTATTTCGACGAGAGAAGAACAATTTCAGCCAATACTTGATACTAATGATGATGAATCAATAAATCACTACAGGGATTGAATATGAGTCAAAACGCATGTTTCCTGCTGAGAATGAGCTGAAATCACAAGAAAAGAGTGAAAATGATATTTGGGTCTTACAGTATTGAAACATGACTGCTTGTGCGCAAAACAGCCTTATTTCGGCGAGAGAAGAACAATTTCAGCCAATCCTTGATACTAATGATGATGGATCAATAAATCACTACAGGGATTGAATTTGAGTCAAAACGCATGTTTCCTGCTGAAAATGAGTTGAAATCACAAGAAAAGAGTAAAAATGATACTTGGGTCTTACAGTGTTAAAACATGACTGCTGGTGGCCAAAACAGCCTTATTTCGGCGAGAGAAGAACAATTTCAGCCAATCCTTTATACTAATGATGATGAATCAATAAATCACTACAGGGATTGAATATGAGTGAAAATGCATGTTTCCTGCTGAGAATGAGTTGAAATCACAAGAAAAGAGTGAAAATGATATTTGGGTCTTACAGTGTTAAAACATGACTGCTGGTGGCCAAAACAGCCTTATTTCGGCGAGAGAAGAACAATTTCAGCCAATCCTTGATACTAATGATGATGAATCAATAAATCACTACAGGGATTGAATATGAGTGAAAATGCATGTTGCCTGCTGAAAATGAGTTGAAATCACAAGAAGAGAGTCAATATTATATTTGGGTCTTACAGTGTTAAAACATGAGTGCTGGTGGCCAAAACAGCCTTATTTCGACGAGAGAAGAACAATTTCAGCCAATCCTTGATACTAATGATGATGAATCAATAAATCACTGCAGGGATTGAATATGAGTGAAAATGCATGTTTCCTGCTGAAAATGAGTTGAAATCACAAGAAAAGAGTCAATATTATATTTGGGTCTTACAGTATTCAAACATGACTGCTTGTGCGCAAAACAGCCTTATTTCGGCGAGAGAAGAACACTTTCAGCCAATCCTTGATACTAATGATGATGGATCAATAAATCACTACAGGGATTGAATTTGAGTCAAAACGCATGTTTCCTGCTGAAAATGAGTTGAAATCACAAGAAAAGAGTAAAAATGATACTTGGGTCTTACAGTGTTAAAACATGACTGCTGGTGGCCAAAACAGCCTTATTTCGGCGAGAGAATGACAATTTCAGCCAATCCTTTATACTAATGATGATGAATCAATAAATCACTACAGGGATTGAATATGAGTGAAAATGCATGTTTCCTGCTGAGAATTAGTTGAAATCACAAGAAAAGAGTCAATATTATATTTGGGTCTTACAGTATTCAAACATGACTGCTTGTGCGCAAAACAGCCTTATTTCGGCTAGAGAAGAACAATTTCAGCCAATCCTTGATGCTAATGATGATGAATCAATAAATCACTACAGGGATTGAATATGAATGAAAATGCATGTTTCCTGCTGAGAATGAGTTGAAATCACAAGAAAAGAGTGAAAATGATATTTGGGTTTTACAGTGTTCAAACATGACTGCTTGTGCGCAAAACAGCCTTATTTCGGCTAGAGAAGAACAATTTCAGCCAATCCTTGATACTAATGATGATGAATCAATAAATCACTACAGGTAGTGAATATGAGTGAAAATGCATGTTGCCTGCTGAAAATGAGTTGAAATCACAAGAAGAGAGTCAATATTATATTTGGGTCTTACAGTATTCAAACATGACTGCTTGTGCGCAAAACAGCCTTATTTCGGCGAGAGAAGAACAATTTCAGCCAATCCTTGATACTAATGATGATGAATCAATAAATCACTACAGGTAGTGAATATGAGTGAAAATGCATGTTGCCTGCTGAAAATGAGTTGAAATCACAAGAAGAGAGTCAATATTATATTTGGGTCTTACAGTGTTAAAACATGACTGCTGGTGGCCAAAACAGCCTTATTTCGACGAGAGAAGAACAATTTCAGCCAATCCTTTATACTAATGATGATGAATCAATAAATCACTACAGGGATTGAATATGAGTGAAAATGCATGTTTCCTGCTGAGAATGAGCTGAAATCACAAGAAAAGAGTAAAAATGATACTTGGGTCTTACAGTGTTAAAACATGACTGCTGGTGGCCAAATCAGCCTTATTTCGACGAGAGAAGAACAATTTCAGCCAATACTTGATACTAATGATGATGAATCAATAAATCACTACAGGGATTGAATATGAGTCAAAACGCATGTTTCCTGCTGAGAATGAGCTGAAATCACAAGAAAAGAGTGAAAATGATATTTGGGTCTTACAGTATTGAAACATGACTGCTTGTGCGCAAAACAGCCTTATTTCGGCGAGAGAAGAACAATTTCAGCCAATCCTTGATACTAATGATGATGGATCAATAAATCACTACAGGGATTGAATTTGAGTCAAAACGCATGTTTCCTGCTGAAAATGAGTTGAAATCACAAGAAAAGAGTAAAAATGATACTTGGGTCTTACAGTGTTAAAACATGACTGCTGGTGGCCAAAACAGCCTTATTTCGGCGAGAGAAGAACAATTTCAGCCAATCCTTTATACTAATGATGATGAATCAATAAATCACTACAGGGATTGAATATGAGTGAAAATGCATGTTTCCTGCTGAGAATGAGTTGAAATCACAAGAAAAGAGTGAAAATGATATTTGGGTCTTACAGTGTTAAAACATGACTGCTGGTGGCCAAAACAGCCTTATTTCGGCGAGAGAAGAACAATTTCAGCCAATCCTTGATACTAATGATGATGAATCAATAAATCACTACAGGGATTGAATATGAGTGAAAATGCATGTTGCCTGCTGAAAATGAGTTGAAATCACAAGAAGAGAGTCAATATTATATTTGGGTCTTACAGTGTTAAAACATGAGTGCTGGTGGCCAAAACAGCCTTATTTCGACGAGAGAAGAACAATTTCAGCCAATCCTTGATTACTAATGATGATGAATCAATAAATCACTGCAGGGATTGAATATGAGTGAAAATGCATGTTTCCTGCTGAAAATGAGTTGAAATCACAAGAAAAGAGTCAATATTATATTTGGGTCTTACAGTATTCAAACATGACTGCTTGTGCGCAAAACAGCCTTATTTCGGCGAGAGAAGAACAATTTCAGCCAATCCTTGATACTAATGATGATGGATCAATAAATCACTACAGGGATTGAATTTGAGTCAAAACGCATGTTTCCTGCTGAAAATGAGTTGAAATCACAAGAAAAGAGTAAAAATGATACTTGGGTCTTACAGTGTTAAAACATGACTGCTGGTGGCCAAAACAGCCTTATTTCGGCGAGAGAATGACAATTTCAGCCAATCCTTTATACTAATGATGATGAATCAATAAATCACTACAGGGATTGAATATGAGTGAAAATGCATGTTTCCTGCTGAGAATTAGTTGAAATCACAAGAAAAGAGTCAATATTATATTTGGGTCTTAGAGTATTCAAACATGACTGCTTGTGCGCAAAACAGCCTTATTTCGGCTAGAGAAGAACAATTTCAGCCAATCCTTGATGCTAATGATGATGAATCAATAAATCACTACAGGGATTGAATATGAGTGAAAATGCATGTTTCCTGCTGAGAATGAGTTGAAATCACAAGAAAAGAGTCAATATTATATTTGGGTCTTACAGTGTTAAAACATGACTGCTGGTGGCCAAAACAGCCTTATTTCGACGAGAGAAGAACAATTTCAGCCAATCCTTTATACTAATGATGATGAATCAATAAATCACTACAGGGATTGAATATGAGTGAAAATGCATGTTTCCTGCTGAGAATGAGTTGAAATCACAAGAAAAGAGTGAAAATGATATTTGGGTTTTACAGTGTTCAAACATGACTGCTTGTGCGCAAAACAGCCTTATTTCGGCTAGAGAAGAACAATTTCAGCCAATCCTTGATACTAATGATGATGAATCAATAAATCACTACAGGTAGTGAATATGAGTGAAAATGCATGTTGCCTGCTGAAAATGAGTTGAAATCACAAGAAGAGAGTCAATATTATATTTGGGTCTTACAGTATTCAAACATGACTGCTTGTGCGCAAAACAGCCTTATTTCGGCGAGAGAAGAACAATTTCAGCCAATCCTTGATACTAATGATGATGAATCAATAAATCACTACAGGTAGTGAATATGAGTGAAAATGCATGTTGCCTGCTGAAAATGAGTTGAAATCACAAGAAGAGAGTCAATATTATATTTGGGTCTTACAGTGTTAAAACATGACTGCTGGTGGCCAAAACAGCCTTATTTCGACGAGAGAAGAACCATTTCAGCCAATCCTTTATACTAATGATGATGAATCAATAAATCACTACAGGGATTGAATATGAGTGAAAATGCATGTTTCCTGCTGAGAATGAGTTGAAATCACAAGAAAAGAGTCAATATTATATTTGGGTCTTACAGTATTCAAACATGACTGCTTGTGCGCAAAACAGCCTTATTTCGGCTAGAGAAGAACAATTTCAGCCAATCCTTGATACTAATGATGATGGATCAAGAAATCACTACAGGGATTGAATTTGAGTCAAAACGCATGTTTCCTGCTGAAAATGAGTTGAAATCACAAGAAAAGAGTAAAAATGATACTTGGGTCTTACAGTATTCAAACATGACTGCTTGTGCGCAAAACAGCCTTATTTCGGCTAGAGAAGAACAATTTCAGCCAATCCTTGATACTAATGATGATGAATCAATAAATCACTACAGGGATTGAATATGAGTGAAAATGCATGTTTCCTGCTGAGAATGAGTTGAAATCACAAGAAAAGAGTAAAAATGATACCTGGGTCCTTACAGTGTTAAAACATGACTGCTGGTGGCCAAATCAGCCTTATTTCGACGAGAGAAGAACAATTTCAGCCAATCCTTGATACTAATGATGATGAATCAATAAATCACTACAGGGATTGAATATGAGTCAAAACGCATGTTTCCTGCTGAGAATGAGCTGAAATCACAAGAAAAGAGTGAAAATGATATTTGGGTCTAACAGTATTCAAACATGACTGCTTGTGCGCAAAACAGCCTTATTTCGGCGAGAGAAGAACAATTTCAGCCAATCCTTGATACTAATGATGATGGATCAATAAATCACTACAGGGATTGAATTTGAGTCAAAACGCATGTTTCCTGCTGAAAATGAGTTGAAATCACAAGAAAAGAGTGAAAATGATATTTGGGTCTTACAGTATTCAAACATGACTGCTTGTGCGCAAAACAGCCTTATTTCGGCGAGAGAAGAACAATTTCAGCCAATCCTTGATACTAATGATGATGAATCAATAAATCACTACAGGTAGTGAATATGAGTGAAAATGCATGTTGCCTGCTGAAAATGAGTTGAAATCACAAGAAGAGAGTCAATATTATATTTGGGTCTTACAGTATTCAAACATGACTGCTTGTGCGCAAAAACAGCCTTATTTCGGCGAGAGAAGAACAATTTCAGCCAATCCTTGATACTAATGATGATGAATCAATAAATCACTACAGGTAGTGAATATGAGTGAAAATGCATGTTGCCTGCTGAAAATGAGTTGAAATCACAAGAACAGAGTCAATATTATATTTGGGTCTTACAGTGTTAAAACATGACTGCTGGTGGCCAAAACAGCCTTATTTCGACGAGAGAAGAACAATTTCAGCCAATCCTTTATACTAATGATGATGAATCAATAAATCACTACAGGGATTGAATATGAGTGAAAATGCATGTTTCCTGCTGAGAATGAGTTGAAATCACAAGAAAAGAGTGAAAATGATATTTGGGTTTTACAGTGTTCAAACATGACTGCTTGTGCGCAAAACAGCCTTATTTCGGCTAGAGAAGAACAATTTCAGCCAATCCTTGATACTAATGATGATGAATCAATAAATCACTACAGGTAGTGAATATGAGTGAAAATGCATGTTGCCTGCTGAAAATGAGTTGAAATCACAAGAAGAGAGTCAATATTATATTTGGGTCTTACAGTATTCAAACATGACTGCTTGTGCGCAAAACAGCCTTATTTCGGCGAGAGAAGAACAATTTCAGCCAATCCTTGATACTAATGATGATGGATCAATAAATCACTACAGGGATTGAATTTGAGTCAAAACGCATGTTTCCTGCTGAAAATGAGTTGAAATCACAAGAAAAGAGTAAAAATGATACTTGGGTCCTTACAGTGTTAAAACATGACTGCTGGTGGCCAAAACAGCCTTATTTCGGCGAGAGAAGAACAATTTCAGCCAATCCTTTATACTAATGATGATGAATCAATAAATCACTACAGGGATTGAATATGAGTGAAAATGCATGTTTCCTGCTGAGAATGAGTTGAAATCACAAGAAAAGAGTGAAAATGATATTTGGGTCTTACAGTGTTAAAACATGACTGCTGGTGGCCAAAACAGCCTTATTTCGGCGAGAGAAGAACAATTTCAGCCAATCCTTGATACTAATGATGATGAATCAATAAATCACTACAGGGATTGAATATGAGTGAAAATGCATGTTGCCTGCTGAAAATGAGTTGAAATCACAAGAAGAGAGTCAATATTATATTTGGGTCTTACAGTGTTAAAACATGAGTGCTGGTGGCCAAAACAGCCTTATTTCGACGAGAGAAGAACAATTTCAGCCAATCCTTGATACTAATGATGATGGATCAATAAATCACTACAGGGATTGAATTTGAGTCAAAACGCATGTTTCCTGCTGAAAATGAGTTGAAATCACAAGAAAAGAGTAAAAATGATACTTGGGTCTTACAGTGTTAAAACATGACTGCTGGTGGCCAAAACAGCCTTATTTCGGCGAGAGAATGACAATTTCAGCCAATCCTTTATACTAATGATGATGAATCAATAAATCACTACAGGGATTGAATATGAGTGAAAATGCATGTTTCCTGCTGAGAATTAGTTGAAATCACAAGAAGAGAGTCAATATTATATTTGGGTCTTACAGTATTCAAACATGACTGCTTGTGCGCAAAACAGCCTTATTTCGGCGAGAGAAGAACAATTTCAGCCAATCCTTGATACTAATGATGATGAATCAATAAATCACTACAGGTAGTGAATATGAGTGAAAATGCATGTTGCCTGCTGAAAATGAGTTGAAATCACAAGGAGAGAGTCAATATTATATTTGGGTCTTACAGTGTTAAAACATGACTGCTGGTGGCCAAAACAGCCTTATTTCGACGAGAGAAGAACAATTTCAGCCAATCCTTTATACTAATGATGATGAATCAATAAATCACTACAGGGATTGAATATGAGTGAAAATGCATGTTTCCTGCTGAGAATGAGTTGAAATCACAAGAAAAGAGTCAATATTATATTTGGGTCTTACAGTATTCAAACATGACTGCTTGTGCGCAAAACAGCCTTATTTCGGCTAGAGAAGAACAATTTCAGCCAATCCTTGATACTAATGATGATGGATCAAGAAATCACTACAGGGATTGAATTTGAGTCAAAACGCATGTTTCCTGCTGAAAATGAGTTGAAATCACAAGAAAAGAGTAAAAATGATACTTGGGTCTTACAGTATTCAAACATGACTGCTTGTGCGCAAAACAGCCTTATTTCGGCTAGAGAAGAACAATTTCAGCCAATCCTTGATACTAATGATGATGAATCAATAAATCACTACAGGGATTGAATATGAGTGAAAATGCATGTTTCCTGCTGAGAATGAGTTGAAATCACAAGAAAAGAGTAAAAATGATACTTGGGTCTTACAGTGTTAAAACATGACTGCTGGTGGCCAAATCAGCCTTATTTCGACGAGAGAAGAACAATTTCAGCCAATCCTTGATACTAATGATGATGAATCAATAAATCACTACAGGGATTGAATATGAGTCAAAACGCATGTTTCCTGCTGAGAATGAGCTGAAATCACAAGAAAAGAGTGAAAATGATATTTGGGTCTAACAGTATTCAAACATGACTGCTTGTGCGCAAAACAGCCTTATTTCGGCGAGAGAAGAACAATTTCAGCCAATCCTTGATACTAATGATGATGGATCAATAAATCACTACAGGGATTGAATTTGAGTCAAAACGCATGTTTCCTGCTGAAAATGAGTTGAAATCACAAGAAAAGAGTGAAAAATGATATTTGGGTCTTACAGTATTCAAACATGACTGCTTGTGCGCAAAAACAGCCTTATTTCGGCGAGAGAAGAACAATTTCAGCCAATCCTTGATACTAATGATGATGAATCAATAAATCACTACAGGTAGTGAATATGAGTGAAAATGCATGTTGCCTGCTGAAAATGAGTTGAAATCACAAGAAGAGAGTCAATATTATATTTGGGTCTTACAGTATTCAAACATGACTGCTTGTGCGCAAAACAGCCTTATTTCGGCTAGAGAAGAACAATTTCAGCCAATCCTTGATACTAATGATGATGAATCAATAAATCACTACAGGTAGTGAATATGAGTGAAAATGCATGTTGCCTGCTGAAAATGAGTTGAAATCACAAGAACAGAGTCAATATTATATTTGGGTCTTACAGTGTTAAAACATGACTGCTGGTGGCCAAAACAGCCTTATTTCGACGAGAGAAGAACAATTTCAGCCAATCCTTTATACTAATGATGATGAATCAATAAATCACTACAGGGATTGAATATGAGTGAAAATGCATGTTTCCTGCTGAGAATGAGTTGAAATCACAAGAAAAGAGTGAAAATGATATTTGGGTTTTACAGTGTTCAAACATGACTGCTTGTGCGCAAAACAGCCTTATTTCGGCTAGAGAAGAACAATTTCAGCCAATCCTTGATACTAATGATGATGAATCAATAAATCACTACAGGTAGTGAATATGAGTGAAAATGCATGTTGCCTGCTGAAAATGAGTTGAAATCACAAGAAGAGAGTCAATATTATATTTGGGTCTTACAGTATTCAAACATGACTGCTTGTGCGCAAAACAGCCTTATTTCGGCGAGAGAAGAACAATTTCAGCCAATCCTTGATACTAATGATGATGAATCAATAAATCACTACAGGTAGTGAATATGAGTGAAAATGCATGTTGCCTGCTGAAAATGAGTTGAAATCACAAGAAGAGAGTCAATATTATATTTGGGTCTTACAGTGTTAAAACATGACTGCTGGTGGCCAAAACAGCCTTATTTCGACGAGAGAAGAACAATTTCAGCCAATCCTTTATACTAATGATGATGAATCAATAAATCACTACAGGGATTGAATATGAGTGAAAATGCATGTTTCCTGCTGAGAATGAGTTGAAATCACAAGAAAAGAGTGAAAATGATATTTGGGTCTTACAGTGTTAAAACATGACTGCTGGTGGCCAAAACAGCCTTATTTCGGCGAGAGAAGAACAATTTCAGCCAATCCTTGATACTAATGATGATGAATCAATAAATCACTACAGGGATTGAATATGAGTGAAAATGCATGTTTCCTGCTGAGAATGAGTTGAAATCACAAGAAAAGAGTGAAAATGATATTTGGGACTTACGGTGTTAAAACATGACTGCTGGTGGCCAAAACAGCCTTATTTCGGCGAGAGAAGAACAATTTCAGCCAATCCTTTATACTAATGATGATGAATCAATAAATCACTACAGGGATTGAATATGAGTGAAAATGCATGTTGCCTGCTGAAAATGAGTTGAAATCACAAGAAGAGAGTCAATATTATATTTGGGTCTTACAGTGTTAAAACATGACTGCTGGTGGCCAAAACAGCCTTATTTCGACGAGAGAAGAACAATTTCAGCCAATCCTTGATACTAATGATGATGAATCAATAAATCACTGCAGGGATTGAATATGAGTGAAAATGCATGTTTCCTGCTGAAAATGAGTTGAAATCACAAGAAAAGAGTCAATATTATATTTGGGTCTTACAGTATTCAAACATGACTGCTTGTGCGCAAAACAGCCTTATTTCGGCGAGAGAAGAACAATTTCAGCCAATCCTTGATACTAATGATGATGGATCAATAAATCACTACAGGGATTGAATTTGAGTCAAAACGCATGTTTCC
>NW_026739094.1:0-19756 GCF_030273125.1 Centropristis striata
CCCTAACCCTAACTCAACTCTAAACCTAATCTAAACCTAACCCTAACTTAACCCTAACCTTATTCCTAACCCTAACCTAACTCCAACCCTAAACATAATCCTAACCTAAATCTAACCCTAACCCTAACCTTAACTCTAACCCTAACTTAACTCTAGCCCTCAACCGAATCCTAAACCTAAACCTAACCCTAACCCTAACCTTAGCCCTAACCCTAACTTAACTCTAACCTTAAAACCTAACCTAAACTTAACCCTAATCCTAACCCTCAACTCTAACCTTAGCCCTAACCCTAACCCTAACCCTAACCCCAAAACCTAACCCTAACTTAGTCCCAAATCCTAACCCTAACTCAGTCACAAAACCTAACCCTAACCTAGTCCCAAAACCTAACCCTAACCCTAATTTAATCCCAAAACCTAACCCTAATTTAGCCCCCAAAAACCTAATCTAACCCTAATTTACTCCCAAAACCTAACCCTAACTTAGTCCCAAAACCTAACCCTAACCTAATCCCAAAAACCTGACCCTAACCCTAACCTAATCCCAGAACCTAACCCTAACCTAGCCCCAAAACTTAACCCTAACCTAGCCCCAAAATCTAACCCTAACTTATTCCCAAAAACCTTACCCTAACTTTGCCCAAAAACCTAACCCTAACTTAGTCCAAAAACTAACCCTAACTTAATCCCAAAACCTGAACCTAACCTAGTCCCTAAACCTGACCCTAACCCTAACTTAGTCCCAGAACCTAACCCTAACTTAGCCCCAAAATCTAACCCTACCTTAGTCCCAATAACCTAACCCTAACTTAGTCCCAAAAACCTAACCCCAATTTAGTCCAAAAACTAACCCTAACTTAATCCCAAAACCTGAACCTAACCTAGTCCCTAAACCTGACCCTAACCCTAACTTAGTCCCAGAACCTAACCCTAACTTAGCCCCAAAATCTAACCCTACCTTAGTCCCAATAACCTAACCCTAACTTAGTCCCAAAAACCTAACCCCAACTTAATCCCAAAACCAAACCCTAACTTACTCCCAAGAACCTAACCCTAACTTAGTCCCAAAAAACTAACCCTAACTTAATCCCAAAAACCTTACCCTAACTTATTCCAAAAACCTAACCTTAACTTACTCCCAAAACCTACCTTAACTTAACCCTAACCCTTACTTGACCCCAACTCCAACCTGGACCTAACTTAGCCTTAGCCTTAACCCTAACCCTAACCTAACCCTAACCCCTACTTAATCCTAACCCCTACTTAATCCTAACCCTAATTTAAGTCTTAACCCTCACTTTTTACTATACTTTTATTAACAAGGGTTTATCCACTGTGAACTTTGTCCCAGTTTCATAACATTTGAATACAGGGTTACCCCTGACCAGTTGACCTCTCCAGGAGTAATTTCAATCTGGAATCATAACAGAGGAATTATACAGTTTATTTCCAAATAAACATGCACTTATACCCTAATACCCAACCAAACCCCACCCTAACCCTAGGACCCTAAGACCTTAACCCTAAACCAGGCCGTTCTATGACCGGACACATTCCTAATGGGATACAAGAAATTAGCCAGAAATTCCACCTATAACTGCTACCGACCCCGACCTTTACAGATACCTAAACCTACCCCTAAAAAAACTCACCTAATCCTAAACTCTAATCTAAAAATTAACACTTACCTACGCCTAACCCTTACCCCAGGACCCTGACCCAAAACCTGGCCTCAATCCGAATGCCAAAATGACCAGCAGGACACCGCAGGGTATCGAACCCCATCCCAGAAACCCAGGAGTACCACTACCAGTGTCTTTGCCTTTTTGACAAATAAACCTAAAATATTTCTACTCTACCTAAAAAATTGCAAATAGAACACCTCACCACCAAATTTAGATGTACTTATCCTATCTGGGATTTGATAATTATAAAAGTGCAAAACGATCCTAATCCAATTATACTACAAATGTTTCCAAACAAAAGATACGTACAAAAAACAAATGATAAAAATTCAAAAAAAACACTAAGGGGAAGTATATGTGTCGAAGAGTTCAAATACACGAGCGCCGGCCAGTGCCTTGCCTTTGACTCCCTATCAACTGCCCAGTCGACGGACGACGCAGGGGGAGTCACCGAGATAATTCTCACTAACCCTAACCCTAACCCTAACCCTAACCCTAACCCCTAACCCCTAACCCTAACCCTAACCCTAACCCCTAACCCTAACCCTAACCCTAACCCTAACCCTAACCCTGCCATTAGAAAGGTCAGGGGCCAAGGAATCCAAGGAACTTGGTTCTATGACGATAGGACATTCCTATCCGGAGTTATTGGCAAAAACATTCTTGAGGGGGCCCTCGAGGGACGTATTCATCCCTATAACCTAACCCTAACCCTAACCCTAACCCTAACCCTAACCTAACCCTAACCCTAACCCTAACCCTAACCCCAAGTCTATATTATCCAGTGCATAAATATAGTGCAGATATGAATTGAATATACTATAGGATATATACAGTGAATGAATATGTTATAGAAATATATACAGTAAAGAATGTACAGTAAATCAGCAGTGCAGGTAGATGAATGCCATTAGAAAGGTCAGGGGCCAAGGAATCCAAGGAACTTGGTTCTATGACGATAGGACATTCCTATCCGGAGTTATTGGCAAAAACATTCTTGAGGGGGCCCTCGAGGGACGTATTCATCCCTATAACCTAACCTAACCCTAACCCTAACCCTAACCCTAACCTAACCCTAACCCTAACCCTAACCCTAACCCCAAGTCTATATTATCCAGTGCATAAATATAGTGCAGATATGAATTGAATATACTATAGGATATATACAGTGAATGAATATGTTATAGAAATATATACAGTAAAGAATGTACAGTAAATCAGCAGTGCAGGTAGATGAATGCCATTAGAAAGGTCAGGGGCCAAGGAATCCAAGGAACTTGGTTCTATGACGATAGGACATTCCTATCCGGAGTTATTGGCAAAAACATTCTTGAGGGGGCCCTCGAGGGACGTATTCATCCCTATAACCTAACCCTAACCCTAACCCTAACCCTAACCCTAACCCTAACCCCAAGTCTATATTATCCAGTGCATAAATATAGTGCAGATATGAATTGAATATACTATAGGATATATACAGTGAATGAATATGTTATAGAAATATATACAGTAAAGAATGTACAGTAAATCAGCAGTGCAGGTAGATGAATGCCATTAGAAAGGTCAGGGGCCAAGGAATCCAAGGAACTTGGTTCTATGACGATAGGACATTCCTATCCGGAGTTATTGGCAAAAACATTCTTGAGGGGGCCCTCGAGGGACGTATTCATCCCTATAACCTAACCCTAACCCTAACCCTAACCCTAACCTAACCCTAACCCTAACCCTAACCCTAACCCTAACCTAACCCTAACCCTAACCCTAACCCTAACCCCAAGTCTATATTATCCAGTGCATAAATATAGTGCAGATATGAATTGAATATACTATAGGATATATACAGTGAATGAATATGTTATAGAAATATATACAGTAAAGAATGTACAGTAAATCAGCAGTGCAGGTAGATGAATGCCATTAGAAAGGTCAGGGGCCAAGGAATCCAAGGAACTTGGTTCTATGACGATAGGACATTCCTATCCGGAGTTATTGGCAAAAACATTCTTGAGGGGGCCCTCGAGGGACGTATTCATCCCTATAACCTAACCCTAACCCTAACCCTAACCCTAACCCTAACCCTAACCTAACCCTAACCCTAACCCTAACCCTAACCCCAAGTCTATATTATCCAGTGCATAAATATAGTGCAGATATGAATTGAATATACTATAGGATATATACAGTGAATGAATATGTTATAGAAATATATACAGTAAAGAATGTACAGTAAATCAGCAGTGCAGGTAGATGAATGCCATTAGAAAGGTCAGGGGCCAAGGAATCCAAGGAACTTGGTTCTATGACGATAGGACATTCCTATCCGGAGTTATTGGCAAAAACATTCTTGAGGGGGCCCTCGAGGGACGTATTCATCCCTATAACCTAACCCTAACCCTAACCTAACCCTAACCCTAACCCTAACCCTAACCCTAACCTAACCCTAACCCTAACCCTAACCCTAACCCCAAGTCTATATTATCCAGTGCATAAATATAGTGCAGATATGAATTGAATATACTATAGGATATATACAGTGAATGAATATGTTATAGAAATATATACAGTAAAGAATGTACAGTAAATCAGCAGTGCAGGTAGATGAATGCCATTAGAAAGGTCAGGGGCCAAGGAATCCAAGGAACTTGGTTCTATGACGATAGGACATTCCTATCCGGAGTTATTGGCAAAAACATTCTTGAGGGGGCCCTCGAGGGACGTATTCATCCCTATAACCTAACCCTAACCCTAACCCTAACCTAACCCTAACCCTAACCTAACCCTAACCCTAACCCTAACCCTAACCCCAAGTCTATATTATCCAGTGCATAAATATAGTGCAGATATGAATTGAATATACTATAGGATATATACAGTGAATGAATATGTTATAGAAATATATACAGTAAAGAATGTACAGTAAATCAGCAGTGCAGGTAGATGAATGCCATTAGAAAGGTCAGGGGCCAAGGAATCCAAGGAACTTGGTTCTATGACGATAGGACATTCCTATCCGGAGTTATTGGCAAAAACATTCTTGAGGGGGCCCTCGAGGGACGTATTCATCCCTATAACCTAACCCTAACCCTAACCCTAACCCTAACCTAACCCTAACCCTAACCCTAACCCTAACCCTAACCTAACCCTAACCCTAACCCTAACCCTAACCCCAAGTCTATATTATCCAGTGCATAAATATAGTGCAGATATGAATTGAATATACTATAGGATATATACAGTGAATGAATATGTTATAGAAATATATACAGTAAAGAATGTACAGTAAATCAGCAGTGCAGGTAGATGAATGCCATTAGAAAGGTCAGGGGCCAAGGAATCCAAGGAACTTGGTTCTATGACGATAGGACATTCCTATCCGGAGTTATTGGCAAAAACATTCTTGAGGGGGCCCTCGAGGGACGTATTCATCCCTATAACCTAACCCTAACCCTAACCCTAACCCTAACCCTAACCCTAACCTAACCCTAACCCTAACCCTAACCCTAACCCCAAGTCTATATTATCCAGTGCATAAATATAGTGCAGATATGAATTGAATATACTATAGGATATATACAGTGAATGAATATGTTATAGAAATATATACAGTAAAGAATGTACAGTAAATCAGCAGTGCAGGTAGATGAATGCCATTAGAAAGGTCAGGGGCCAAGGAATCCAAGGAACTTGGTTCTATGACGATAGGACATTCCTATCCGGAGTTATTGGCAAAAACATTCTTGAGGGGGCCCTCGAGGGACGTATTCATCCCTATAACCTAACCCTAACCCTAACCCTAACCCTAACCTAACCCTAACCCTAACCCTAACCCTAACCCTAACCTAACCCTAACCCTAACCCTAACCCTAACCCCAAGTCTATATTATCCAGTGCATAAATATAGTGCAGATATGAATTGAATATACTATAGGATATATACAGTGAATGAATATGTTATAGAAATATATACAGTAAAGAATGTACAGTAAATCAGCAGTGCAGGTAGATGAATGCCATTAGAAAGGTCAGGGGCCAAGGAATCCAAGGAACTTGGTTCTATGACGATAGGACATTCCTATCCGGAGTTATTGGCAAAAACATTCTTGAGGGGGCCCTCGAGGGACGTATTCATCCCTATAACCTAACCCTAACCCTAACCCTAACCCTAACCCTAACCCTAACCCTAACCTAACCCTAACCCTAACCCTAACCCTAACCCCAAGTCTATATTATCCAGTGCATAAATATAGTGCAGATATGAATTGAATATACTATAGGATATATACAGTGAATGAATATGTTATAGAAATATATACAGTAAAGAATGTACAGTAAATCAGCAGTGCAGGTAGATGAATGCCATTAGAAAGGTCAGGGGCCAAGGAATCCAAGGAACTTGGTTCTATGACGATAGGACATTCCTATCCGGAGTTATTGGCAAAAACATTCTTGAGGGGGCCCTCGAGGGACGTATTCATCCCTATAACCTAACCCTAACCCTAACCCTAACCCTAACCTAACCCTAACCCTAACCCTAACCCTAACCCTAACCTAACCCTAACCCTAACCCTAACCCTAACCCCAAGTCTATATTATCCAGTGCATAAATATAGTGCAGATATGAATTGAATATACTATAGGATATATACAGTGAATGAATATGTTATAGAAATATATACAGTAAAGAATGTACAGTAAATCAGCAGTGCAGGTAGATGAATGCCATTAGAAAGGTCAGGGGCCAAGGAATCCAAGGAACTTGGTTCTATGACGATAGGACATTCCTATCCGGAGTTATTGGCAAAAACATTCTTGAGGGGGCCCTCGAGGGACGTATTCATCCCTATAACCTAACCCTAACCCTAACCCTAACCTAACCCTAACCCTAACCCTAACCCTAACCCTAACCCCAAGTCTATATTATCCAGTGCATAAATATAGTGCAGATATGAATTGAATATACTATAGGATATATACAGTGAATGAATATGTTATAGAAATATATACAGTAAAGAATGTACAGTAAATCAGCAGTGCAGGTAGATGAATGCCATTAGAAAGGTCAGGGGCCAAGGAATCCAAGGAACTTGGTTCTATGACGATAGGACATTCCTATCCGGAGTTATTGGCAAAAACATTCTTGAGGGGGCCCTCGAGGGACGTATTCATCCCTATAACCTAACCCTAACCCTAACCCTAACCCTAACCCCAAGTCTATATTATCCAGTGCATAAATATAGTGCAGATATGAATTGAATATACTATAGGATATATACAGTGAATGAATATGTTATAGAAATATATACAGTAAAGAATGTACAGTAAATCAGCAGTGCAGGTAGATGAATGCCATTAGAAAGGTCAGGGGCCAAGGAATCCAAGGAACTTGGTTCTATGACGATAGGACATTCCTATCCGGAGTTATTGGCAAAAACATTCTTGAGGGGGCCCTCGAGGGACGTATTCATCCCTATAACCTAACCCTAACCCTAACCCTAACCCTAACCCTAACCCTAACCCTAACCCAAAAACATTCTTGAGGGGGCCCTCGAGGGACGTATTCATCCCTATAACCTAACCCTAACCCTAACCCTAACCCTAACCTAACCCTAACCCTAACCCTAACCCTAACCCTAACCTAACCCTAACCCTAACCCTAACCCTAACCCCAAGTCTATATTATCCAGTGCATAAATATAGTGCAGATATGAATTGAATATACTATAGGATATATACAGTGAATGAATATGTTATAGAAATATATACAGTAAAGAATGTACAGTAAATCAGCAGTGCAGGTAGATGAATGCCATTAGAAAGGTCAGGGGCCAAGGAATCCAAGGAACTTGGTTCTATGACGATAGGACATTCCTATCCGGAGTTATTGGCAAAAACATTCTTGAGGGGGCCCTCGAGGGACGTATTCATCCCTATAACCTAACCCTAACCCTAACCCTAACCTAACCCTAACCCTAACCCTAACCCTAACCCTAACCCCAAGTCTATATTATCCAGTGCATAAATATAGTGCAGATATGAATTGAATATACTATAGGATATATACAGTGAATGAATATGTTATAGAAATATATACAGTAAAGAATGTACAGTAAATCAGCAGTGCAGGTAGATGAATGCCATTAGAAAGGTCAGGGGCCAAGGAATCCAAGGAACTTGGTTCTATGACGATAGGACATTCCTATCCGGAGTTATTGGCAAAAACATTCTTGAGGGGGCCCTCGAGGGACGTATTCATCCCTATAACCTAACCCTAACCCTAACCCTAACCCTAACCCCAAGTCTATATTATCCAGTGCATAAATATAGTGCAGATATGAATTGAATATACTATAGGATATATACAGTGAATGAATATGTTATAGAAATATATACAGTAAAGAATGTACAGTAAATCAGCAGTGCAGGTAGATGAATGCCATTAGAAAGGTCAGGGGCCAAGGAATCCAAGGAACTTGGTTCTATGACGATAGGACATTCCTATCCGGAGTTATTGGCAAAAACATTCTTGAGGGGGCCCTCGAGGGACGTATTCATCCCTATAACCTAACCCTAACCCTAACCCTAACCCTAACCCTAACCCTAACCCTAACCCTAACCCTGCCATTAGAAAGGTCAGGGGCCAAGGAATCCAAGGAACTTGGTTCTATGACGATAGGACATTCCTATCCGGAGTTATTGGCAAAAACATTCTTGAGGGGGCCCTCGAGGGACGTATTCATCCCTATAACCTAACCCTAACCCTAACCCTAACCCTAACCCTAACCTAACCCTAACCCTAACCCTAACCCTAACCCCAAGTCTATATTATCCAGTGCATAAATATAGTGCAGATATGAATTGAATATACTATAGGATATATACAGTGAATGAATATGTTATAGAAATATATACAGTAAAGAATGTACAGTAAATCAGCAGTGCAGGTAGATGAATGCCATTAGAAAGGTCAGGGGCCAAGGAATCCAAGGAACTTGGTTCTATGACGATAGGACATTCCTATCCGGAGTTATTGGCAAAAACATTCTTGAGGGGGCCCTCGAGGGACGTATTCATCCCTATAACCTAACCTAACCCTAACCCTAACCCTAACCCTAACCTAACCCTAACCCTAACCCTAACCCTAACCCCAAGTCTATATTATCCAGTGCATAAATATAGTGCAGATATGAATTGAATATACTATAGGATATATACAGTGAATGAATATGTTATAGAAATATATACAGTAAAGAATGTACAGTAAATCAGCAGTGCAGGTAGATGAATGCCATTAGAAAGGTCAGGGGCCAAGGAATCCAAGGAACTTGGTTCTATGACGATAGGACATTCCTATCCGGAGTTATTGGCAAAAACATTCTTGAGGGGGCCCTCGAGGGACGTATTCATCCCTATAACCTAACCCTAACCCTAACCCTAACCCTAACCCTAACCCTAACCCTAACCCCAAGTCTATATTATCCAGTGCATAAATATAGTGCAGATATGAATTGAATATACTATAGGATATATACAGTGAATGAATATGTTATAGAAATATATACAGTAAAGAATGTACAGTAAATCAGCAGTGCAGGTAGATGAATGCCATTAGAAAGGTCAGGGGCCAAGGAATCCAAGGAACTTGGTTCTATGACGATAGGACATTCCTATCCGGAGTTATTGGCAAAAACATTCTTGAGGGGGCCCTCGAGGGACGTATTCATCCCTATAACCTAACCCTAACCCTAACCCTAACCCTAACCTAACCCTAACCCTAACCCTAACCCTAACCCTAACCTAACCCTAACCCTAACCCTAACCCTAACCCCAAGTCTATATTATCCAGTGCATAAATATAGTGCAGATATGAATTGAATATACTATAGGATATATACAGTGAATGAATATGTTATAGAAATATATACAGTAAAGAATGTACAGTAAATCAGCAGTGCAGGTAGATGAATGCCATTAGAAAGGTCAGGGGCCAAGGAATCCAAGGAACTTGGTTCTATGACGATAGGACATTCCTATCCGGAGTTATTGGCAAAAACATTCTTGAGGGGGCCCTCGAGGGACGTATTCATCCCTATAACCTAACCCTAACCCTAACCCTAACCCTAACCCTAACCCTAACCCTAACCTAACCCTAACCCTAACCCTAACCCTAACCCCAAGTCTATATTATCCAGTGCATAAATATAGTGCAGATATGAATTGAATATACTATAGGATATATACAGTGAATGAATATGTTATAGAAATATATACAGTAAAGAATGTACAGTAAATCAGCAGTGCAGGTAGATGAATGCCATTAGAAAGGTCAGGGGCCAAGGAATCCAAGGAACTTGGTTCTATGACGATAGGACATTCCTATCCGGAGTTATTGGCAAAAACATTCTTGAGGGGGCCCTCGAGGGACGTATTCATCCCTATAACCTAACCCTAACCCTAACCCTAACCCTAACCTAACCCTAACCCTAACCCTAACCCTAACCCTAACCTAACCCTAACCCTAACCCTAACCCTAACCCCAAGTCTATATTATCCAGTGCATAAATATAGTGCAGATATGAATTGAATATACTATAGGATATATACAGTGAATGAATATGTTATAGAAATATATACAGTAAAGAATGTACAGTAAATCAGCAGTGCAGGTAGATGAATGCCATTAGAAAGGTCAGGGGCCAAGGAATCCAAGGAACTTGGTTCTATGACGATAGGACATTCCTATCCGGAGTTATTGGCAAAAACATTCTTGAGGGGGCCCTCGAGGGACGTATTCATCCCTATAACCTAACCCTAACCCTAACCCTAACCTAACCCTAACCCTAACCCTAACCCTAACCCTAACCCTAACCCTAACCCCAAGTCTATATTATCCAGTGCATAAATATAGTGCAGATATGAATTGAATATACTATAGGATATATACAGTGAATGAATATGTTATAGAAATATATACAGTAAAGAATGTACAGTAAATCAGCAGTGCAGGTAGATGAATGCCATTAGAAAGGTCAGGGGCCAAGGAATCCAAGGAACTTGGTTCTATGACGATAGGACATTCCTATCCGGAGTTATTGGCAAAAACATTCTTGAGGGGGCCCTCGAGGGACGTATTCATCCCTATAACCTAACCCTAACCCTAACCCTAACCCTAACCTAACCCTAACCCTAACCCTAACCCTAACCCTAACCTAACCCTAACCCTAACCCTAACCCTAACCCCAAGTCTATATTATCCAGTGCATAAATATAGTGCAGATATGAATTGAATATACTATAGGATATATACAGTGAATGAATATGTTATAGAAATATATACAGTAAAGAATGTACAGTAAATCAGCAGTGCAGGTAGATGAATGCCATTAGAAAGGTCAGGGGCCAAGGAATCCAAGGAACTTGGTTCTATGACGATAGGACATTCCTATCCGGAGTTATTGGCAAAAACATTCTTGAGGGGGCCCTCGAGGGACGTATTCATCCCTATAACCTAACCCTAACCCTAACCCTAACCCTAACCCTAACCCTAACCCTAACCTAACCCTAACCCTAACCCTAACCCTAACCCCAAGTCTATATTATCCAGTGCATAAATATAGTGCAGATATGAATTGAATATACTATAGGATATATACAGTGAATGAATATGTTATAGAAATATATACAGTAAAGAATGTACAGTAAATCAGCAGTGCAGGTAGATGAATGCCATTAGAAAGGTCAGGGGCCAAGGAATCCAAGGAACTTGGTTCTATGACGATAGGACATTCCTATCCGGAGTTATTGGCAAAAACATTCTTGAGGGGGCCCTCGAGGGACGTATTCATCCCTATAACCTAACCCTAACCCTAACCCTAACCCTAACCTAACCCTAACCCTAACCCTAACCCTAACCCTAACCTAACCCTAACCCTAACCCTAACCCTAACCCCAAGTCTATATTATCCAGTGCATAAATATAGTGCAGATATGAATTGAATATACTATAGGATATATACAGTGAATGAATATGTTATAGAAATATATACAGTAAAGAATGTACAGTAAATCAGCAGTGCAGGTAGATGAATGCCATTAGAAAGGTCAGGGGCCAAGGAATCCAAGGAACTTGGTTCTATGACGATAGGACATTCCTATCCGGAGTTATTGGCAAAAACATTCTTGAGGGGGCCCTCGAGGGACGTATTCATCCCTATAACCTAACCCTAACCCTAACCCTAACCCTAACCCTAACCCTAACCTAACCCTAACCCTAACCCTAACCCTAACCCCAAGTCTATATTATCCAGTGCATAAATATAGTGCAGATATGAATTGAATATACTATAGGATATATACAGTGAATGAATATGTTATAGAAATATATACAGTAAAGAATGTACAGTAAATCAGCAGTGCAGGTAGATGAATGCCATTAGAAAGGTCAGGGGCCAAGGAATCCAAGGAACTTGGTTCTATGACGATAGGACATTCCTATCCGGAGTTATTGGCAAAAACATTCTTGAGGGGGCCCTCGAGGGACGTATTCATCCCTATAACCTAACCCTAACCCTAACCCTAACCTAACCCTAACCCTAACCCTAACCCTAACCCTAACCTAACCCTAACCCTAACCCTAACCCTAACCCCAAGTCTATATTATCCAGTGCATAAATATAGTGCAGATATGAATTGAATATACTATAGGATATATACAGTGAATGAATATGTTATAGAAATATATACAGTAAAGAATGTACAGTAAATCAGCAGTGCAGGTAGATGAATGCCATTAGAAAGGTCAGGGGCCAAGGAATCCAAGGAACTTGGTTCTATGACGATAGGACATTCCTATCCGGAGTTATTGGCAAAAACATTCTTGAGGGGGCCCTCGAGGGACGTATTCATCCCTATAACCTAACCCTAACCCTAACCCTAACCTAACCCTAACCCTAACCCTAACCCTAACCCTAACCCCAAGTCTATATTATCCAGTGCATAAATATAGTGCAGATATGAATTGAATATACTATAGGATATATACAGTGAATGAATATGTTATAGAAATATATACAGTAAAGAATGTACAGTAAATCAGCAGTGCAGGTAGATGAATGCCATTAGAAAGGTCAGGGGCCAAGGAATCCAAGGAACTTGGTTCTATGACGATAGGACATTCCTATCCGGAGTTATTGGCAAAAACATTCTTGAGGGGGCCCTCGAGGGACGTATTCATCCCTATAACCTAACCCTAACCCTAACCCTAACCCTAACCCCAAGTCTATATTATCCAGTGCATAAATATAGTGCAGATATGAATTGAATATACTATAGGATATATACAGTGAATGAATATGTTATAGAAATATATACAGTAAAGAATGTACAGTAAATCAGCAGTGCAGGTAGATGAATGCCATTAGAAAGGTCAGGGGCCAAGGAATCCAAGGAACTTGGTTCTATGACGATAGGACATTCCTATCCGGAGTTATTGGCAAAAACATTCTTGAGGGGGCCCTCGAGGGACGTATTCATCCCTATAACCTAACCCTAACCCTAACCCTAACCCTAACCCTAACCCTAACCCTAACCCTAACCCTGCCATTAGAAAGGTCAGGGGCCAAGGAATCCAAGGAACTTGGTTCTATGACGATAGGACATTCCTATCCGGAGTTATTGGCAAAAACATTCTTGAGGGGGCCCTCGAGGGACGTATTCATCCCTATAACCCTAACCCTAACCCTAACCCTAACCCTAACCCTAACCTAACCCTAACCCTAACCCTAACCCTAACCCCAAGTCTATATTATCCAGTGCATAAATATAGTGCAGATATGAATTGAATATACTATAGGATATATACAGTGAATGAATATGTTATAGAAATATATACAGTAAAGAATGTACAGTAAATCAGCAGTGCAGGTAGATGAATGCCATTAGAAAGGTCAGGGGCCAAGGAATCCAAGGAACTTGGTTCTATGACGATAGGACATTCCTATCCGGAGTTATTGGCAAAAACATTCTTGAGGGGGCCCTCGAGGGACGTATTCATCCCTATAACCTAACCTAACCCTAACCCTAACCCTAACCCTAACCTAACCCTAACCCTAACCCTAACCCTAACCCCAAGTCTATATTATCCAGTGCATAAATATAGTGCAGATATGAATTGAATATACTATAGGATATATACAGTGAATGAATATGTTATAGAAATATATACAGTAAAGAATGTACAGTAAATCAGCAGTGCAGGTAGATGAATGCCATTAGAAAGGTCAGGGGCCAAGGAATCCAAGGAACTTGGTTCTATGACGATAGGACATTCCTATCCGGAGTTATTGGCAAAAACATTCTTGAGGGGGCCCTCGAGGGACGTATTCATCCCTATAACCTAACCCTAACCCTAACCCTAACCCTAACCCTAACCCCAAGTCTATATTATCCAGTGCATAAATATAGTGCAGATATGAATTGAATATACTATAGGATATATACAGTGAATGAATATGTTATAGAAATATATACAGTAAAGAATGTACAGTAAATCAGCAGTGCAGGTAGATGAATGCCATTAGAAAGGTCAGGGGCCAAGGAATCCAAGGAACTTGGTTCTATGACGATAGGACATTCCTATCCGGAGTTATTGGCAAAAACATTCTTGAGGGGGCCCTCGAGGGACGTATTCATCCCTATAACCTAACCCTAACCCTAACCCTAACCCTAACCCTAACCCTAACCCTAACCCTAACCCTGCCATTAGAAAGGTCAGGGGCCAAGGAATCCAAGGAACTTGGTTCTATGACGATAGGACATTCCTATCCGGAGTTATTGGCAAAAACATTCTTGAGGGGGCCCTCGAGGGACGTATTCATCCCTATAACCTAACCCTAACCCTAACCCTAACCCTAACCCTAACCTAACCCTAACCCTAACCCTAACCCTAACCCCAAGTCTATATTATCCAGTGCATAAATATAGTGCAGATATGAATTGAATATACTATAGGATATATACAGTGAATGAATATGTTATAGAAATATATACAGTAAAGAATGTACAGTAAATCAGCAGTGCAGGTAGATGAATGCCATTAGAAAGGTCAGGGGCCAAGGAATCCAAGGAACTTGGTTCTATGACGATAGGACATTCCTATCCGGAGTTATTGGCAAAAACATTCTTGAGGGGGCCCTCGAGGGACGTATTCATCCCTATAACCTAACCTAACCCTAACCCTAACCCTAACCCTAACCTAACCCTAACCCTAACCCTAACCCTAACCCCAAGTCTATATTATCCAGTGCATAAATATAGTGCAGATATGAATTGAATATACTATAGGATATATACAGTGAATGAATATGTTATAGAAATATATACAGTAAAGAATGTACAGTAAATCAGCAGTGCAGGTAGATGAATGCCATTAGAAAGGTCAGGGGCCAAGGAATCCAAGGAACTTGGTTCTATGACGATAGGACATTCCTATCCGGAGTTATTGGCAAAAACATTCTTGAGGGGGCCCTCGAGGGACGTATTCATCCCTATAACCTAACCCTAACCCTAACCCTAACCCTAACCCTAACCCTAACCCCAAGTCTATATTATCCAGTGCATAAATATAGTGCAGATATGAATTGAATATACTATAGGATATATACAGTGAATGAATATGTTATAGAAATATATACAGTAAAGAATGTACAGTAAATCAGCAGTGCAGGTAGATGAATGCCATTAGAAAGGTCAGGGGCCAAGGAATCCAAGGAACTTGGTTCTATGACGATAGGACATTCCTATCCGGAGTTATTGGCAAAAACATTCTTGAGGGGGCCCTCGAGGGACGTATTCATCCCTATAACCTAACCCTAACCCTAACCCTAACCCTAACCTAACCCTAACCCTAACCCTAACCCTAACCCTAACCTAACCCTAACCCTAACCCTAACCCTAACCCCAAGTCTATATTATCCAGTGCATAAATATAGTGCAGATATGAATTGAATATACTATAGGATATATACAGTGAATGAATATGTTATAGAAATATATACAGTAAAGAATGTACAGTAAATCAGCAGTGCAGGTAGATGAATGCCATTAGAAAGGTCAGGGGCCAAGGAATCCAAGGAACTTGGTTCTATGACGATAGGACATTCCTATCCGGAGTTATTGGCAAAAACATTCTTGAGGGGGCCCTCGAGGGACGTATTCATCCCTATAACCTAACCCTAACCCTAACCCTAACCCTAACCTAACCCTAACCCTAACCCTAACCCTAACCCCAAGTCTATATTATCCAGTGCATAAATATAGTGCAGATATGAATTGAATATACTATAGGATATATACAGTGAATGAATATGTTATAGAAATATATACAGTAAAGAATGTACAGTAAATCAGCAGTGCAGGTAGATGAATGCCATTAGAAAGGTCAGGGGCCAAGGAATCCAAGGAACTTGGTTCTATGACGATAGGACATTCCTATCCGGAGTTATTGGCAAAAACATTCTTGAGGGGGCCCTCGAGGGACGTATTCATCCCTATAACCTAACCCTAACCCTAACCCTAACCCTAACCTAACCCTAACCCTAACCCTAACCCTAACCCTAACCTAACCCTAACCCTAACCCTAACCCTAACCCCAAGTCTATATTATCCAGTGCATAAATATAGTGCAGATATGAATTGAATATACTATAGGATATATACAGTGAATGAATATGTTATAGAAATATATACAGTAAAGAATGTACAGTAAATCAGCAGTGCAGGTAGATGAATGCCATTAGAAAGGTCAGGGGCCAAGGAATCCAAGGAACTTGGTTCTATGACGATAGGACATTCCTATCCGGAGTTATTGGCAAAAACATTCTTGAGGGGGCCCTCGAGGGACGTATTCATCCCTATAACCTAACCCTAACCCTAACCCTAACCCTAACCCTAACCTAACCCTAACCCTAACCCTAACCCTAACCCCAAGTCTATATTATCCAGTGCATAAATATAGTGCAGATATGAATTGAATATACTATAGGATATATACAGTGAATGAATATGTTATAGAAATATATACAGTAAAGAATGTACAGTAAATCAGCAGTGCAGGTAGATGAATGCCATTAGAAAGGTCAGGGGCCAAGGAATCCAAGGAACTTGGTTCTATGACGATAGGACATTCCTATCCGGAGTTATTGGCAAAAACATTCTTGAGGGGGCCCTCGAGGGACGTATTCATCCCTATAACCTAACCCTAACCCTAACCCTAACCCTAACCTAACCCTAACCCTAACCCTAACCCTAACCTAACCCTAACCCTAACCCTAACCCTAACCCCAAGTCTATATTATCCAGTGCATAAATATAGTGCAGATATGAATTGAATATACTATAGGATATATACAGTGAATGAATATGTTATAGAAATATATACAGTAAAGAATGTACAGTAAATCAGCAGTGCAGGTAGATGAATGCCATTAGAAAGGTCAGGGGCCAAGGAATCCAAGGAACTTGGTTCTATGACGATAGGACATTCCTATCCGGAGTTATTGGCAAAAACATTCTTGAGGGGGCCCTCGAGGGACGTATTCATCCCTATAACCTAACCCTAACCCTAACCCTAACCCTAACCCTAACCTAACCCTAACCCTAACCCTAACCCTAACCCCAAGTCTATATTATCCAGTGCATAAATATAGTGCAGATATGAATTGAATATACTATAGGATATATACAGTGAATGAATATGTTATAGAAATATATACAGTAAAGAATGTACAGTAAATCAGCAGTGCAGGTAGATGAATGCCATTAGAAAGGTCAGGGGCCAAGGAATCCAAGGAACTTGGTTCTATGACGATAGGACATTCCTATCCGGAGTTATTGGCAAAAACATTCTTGAGGGGGCCCTCGAGGGACGTATTCATCCCTATAACCTAACCCTAACCCTAACCCTAACCCTAACCTAACCCTAACCCTAACCCTAACCCTAACCCTAACCTAACCCTAACCCTAACCCTAACCCTAACCCCAAGTCTATATTATCCAGTGCATAAATATAGTGCAGATATGAATTGAATATACTATAGGATATATACAGTGAATGAATATGTTATAGAAATATATACAGTAAAGAATGTACAGTAAATCAGCAGTGCAGGTAGATGAATGCCATTAGAAAGGTCAGGGGCCAAGGAATCCAAGGAACTTGGTTCTATGACGATAGGACATTCCTATCCGGAGTTATTGGCAAAAACATTCTTGAGGGGGCCCTCGAGGGACGTATTCATCCCTATAACCTAACCCTAACCCTAACCCTAACCCTAACCCTAACCCTAACCTAACCCTAACCCTAACCCTAACCCTAACCCCAAGTCTATATTATCCAGTGCATAAATATAGTGCAGATATGAATTGAATATACTATAGGATATATACAGTGAATGAATATGTTATAGAAATATATACAGTAAAGAATGTACAGTAAATCAGCAGTGCAGGTAGATGAATGCCATTAGAAAGGTCAGGGGCCAAGGAATCCAAGGAACTTGGTTCTATGACGATAGGACATTCCTATCCGGAGTTATTGGCAAAAACATTCTTGAGGGGGCCCTCGAGGGACGTATTCATCCCTATAACCTAACCCTAACCCTAACCCTAACCCTAACCTAACCCTAACCCTAACCCTAACCCTAACCCTAACCTAACCCTAACCCTAACCCTAACCCTAACCCCAAGTCTATATTATCCAGTGCATAAATATAGTGCAGATATGAATTGAATATACTATAGGATATATACAGTGAATGAATATGTTATAGAAATATATACAGTAAAGAATGTACAGTAAATCAGCAGTGCAGGTAGATGAATGCCATTAGAAAGGTCAGGGGCCAAGGAATCCAAGGAACTTGGTTCTATGACGATAGGACATTCCTATCCGGAGTTATTGGCAAAAACATTCTTGAGGGGGCCCTCGAGGGACGTATTCATCCCTATAACCTAACCCTAACCCTAACCCTAACCTAACCCTAACCCTAACCCTAACCCTAACCCTAACCCCAAGTCTATATTATCCAGTGCATAAATATAGTGCAGATATGAATTGAATATACTATAGGATATATACAGTGAATGAATATGTTATAGAAATATATACAGTAAAGAATGTACAGTAAATCAGCAGTGCAGGTAGATGAATGCCATTAGAAAGGTCAGGGGCCAAGGAATCCAAGGAACTTGGTTCTATGACGATAGGACATTCCTATCCGGAGTTATTGGCAAAAACATTCTTGAGGGGGCCCTCGAGGGACGTATTCATCCCTATAACCTAACCCTAACCCTAACCCTAACCCTAACCCCAAGTCTATATTATCCAGTGCATAAATATAGTGCAGATATGAATTGAATATACTATAGGATATATACAGTGAATGAATATGTTATAGAAATATATACAGTAAAGAATGTACAGTAAATCAGCAGTGCAGGTAGATGAATGCCATTAGAAAGGTCAGGGGCCAAGGAATCCAAGGAACTTGGTTCTATGACGATAGGACATTCCTATCCGGAGTTATTGGCAAAAACATTCTTGAGGGGGCCCTCGAGGGACGTATTCATCCCTATAACCTAACCCTAACCCTAACCCTAACCCTAACCCTAACCTAACCCTAACCCTAACCCTAACCCTAACCCCAAGTCTATATTATCCAGTGCATAAATATAGTGCAGATATGAATTGAATATACTATAGGATATATACAGTGAATGAATATGTTATAGAAATATATACAGTAAAGAATGTACAGTAAATCAGCAGTGCAGGTAGATGAATGCCATTAGAAAGGTCAGGGGCCAAGGAATCCAAGGAACTTGGTTCTATGACGATAGGACATTCCTATCCGGAGTTATTGGCAAAAACATTCTTGAGGGGGCCCTCGAGGGACGTATTCATCCCTATAACCTAACCCTAACCCTAACCCTAACCCTAACCCTAACCTAACCCTAACCCTAACCCTAACCCTAACCCCAAGTCTATATTATCCAGTGCATAAATATAGTGCAGATAT
>NW_026739095.1:0-18920 GCF_030273125.1 Centropristis striata
GTGTTCAAACTAGACTGCTTGTGCGCAAAACACCCTTATTTTGGTGAGAGAAGAACAATTTCACCCAATCCTTGATACTAATGATGATGAATCAATAAATCACTACAGGGATTGAATATGAGTGAAAATGCATGTTTCCTGCTGAAAATGAGCTGAAATCACAAGAAAAGAGTAAAAATGATACTTGGGTCTTACAGTGTTAAAACATGACTGCTGGTGGCCAAAACAGCCTTATTTCGGCGAGAAAAGAACAATTTCAGCCAATCCTTGATACTAATGATGATGAATCAATAAATCACTACAGGGATTGAATATGAGTGAAAATGCATGTTGCCTGCTGAAAATGAGTTGAAATCACAAGAAAAGAGTCAATATTATATTTGGGTCTTACAGTGTTCAAACTAGACTGCTTGTGCGCAAAACAGCCTTATTTCGACGAGAGAAGAACAATTTCAGCCAATCCTTGATACTAATGATGATGAATCAATAAATCACTACAGAGATTGAATATGAGTGAAAATGCATGTTGCCTGCTGAAAATGAGTTGAAATCACAAGAAAAGAGTCAATATTATATTTGGGTCTTACAGTGTTCAAACTAGACTGCTTGTGCGCAAAACAGCCTTATTTCGGCGAGAAAAGAACAATTTCAGCCAATCCTTGATACTAATGATGATGAATCAATAAATCACTACAGGGATTGAATATGAGTGAAAATGCATGTTGCCTGCTGAAAATGAGTTGAAATCACAAGAAAAGAGTCAATATTATATTTGGGTCTTACAGTGTTCAAACTAGACTGCTTGTGCACAAAACAGCCTTATTTCGGCGAGAAAAGAACAATTTCACCCAATCCTTGATACTAATGATGATGAATCAATAAATCACTACAGGGATTGAATATGAGTGAAAATGCATGTTTCCTGCTGAAAATGAGCTGAAACCACAAGAAAAGAGTAAAAATGATACTTGGGTCTTACAGTGTTAAAACATGACTGCTGGTGGCCAAAACAGCCTTATTTCGGCGAGAAAAGAACAATTTCAGCCAATCCTTGATACTAATGATGATGAATCAATAAATCACTACAGGGATTGAATATGAGTGAAAATGCATGTTGCCTGCTGAAAATGAGTTGAAATCACAAGAAAAGAGTCAATATTATATTTGGGTCTTACAGTGTTCAAACTAGACTGCTTGTGCGCAAAACAGCCTTATTTCGGCGAGAGAAGAACAATTTCACCCAATCCTTGATGCTAATGATGATGAATCAATAAATCACTACAGGGATTGAATATGAGTGAAAATGCATGTTTCCTGCTGAAAATGAGCTGAAATCACAAGAAAAGAGTAAAAATGATACTTGGGTCTTACAGTGTTAAAACATGACTGCTGGTGGCCAAAACAGCCTTATTTCGGCGAGAAAAGAACAATTTCAGCCAATCCTTGATACTAATGATGATGAATCAATAAATCACTACAGGGATTGAATATGAGTGAAAATGCATGTTGCCTGCTGAAAATGAGTTGAAATCACAAGAAAAGAGTCAATATTATATTTGGGTCTTACAGTGTTCAAACTAGACTGCTTGTGCGCAAAACAGCCTTATTTCGGCGAGAAAAGAACAATTTCAGCCAATCCTTGATACTAATGATGATGAATCAATAAATCACTACAGGGATTGAATATGAGTGAAAATGCATGTTGCCTGCTGAAAATGAGTTGAAATCACAAGAAAAGAGTCAATATTATATTTGGGTCTTACAGTGTTCAAACTAGACTGCTTGTGCGCAAAACAGCCTTATTTTGGTGAGAGAAGAACAATTTCACCCAATCCTTGATACTAATGATGATGAATCAATAAATCACTACAGGGATTGAATATGAGTGAAAATGCATGTTTCCTGCTGAAAATGAGCTGAAATCACAAGAAAAGAGTAAAAATTATATTTGGGTCTTACAGTGTTAAAACTAGACTGCTGGTGGCCAAAACAGCCTTATTTCGGCGAGAAAAGAACAATTTCAGCCAATCCTTGATACTAATGATGATGAATCAATAAATCACTACAGGGATTGAATATGAGTGAAAATGCATGTTGCCTGCTGAAAATGAGTTGAAATCACAAGAAAAGAGTCAATATTATATTTGGGTCTTACAGTGTTCAAACTAGACTGCTTGTGCGCAAAACAGCCTTATTTCGGCGAGAGAAGAACAATTTCACCCAATCCTTGATACTAATGATGATGAATCAATAAATCACTACAGGGATTGAATATGAGTGAAAATGCATGTTTCCTGCTGAAAATGAGCTGAAATCACAAGAAAAGAGTAAAAATGATACTTGGGTCTTACAGTGTTAAAACATGACTGCTGGTGGCCAAAACAGCCTTATTTCGGCGAGAAAAGAACAATTTCAGCCAATCCTTGATACTAATGATGATGAATCAATAAATCACTACAGGGATTGAATATGAGTGAAAATGCATGTTGCCTGCTGAAAATGAGTTGAAATCACAAGAAAAGAGTCAATATTATATTTGGGTCTTACAGTGTTCAAACTAGACTGCTTGTGCGCAAAACAGCCTTATTTTGGTAAGAGAAGAACAATTTCACCCAATCCTTGATACTAATGATGATGAATCAATAAATCACTACAGGGATTGAATATGAGTGAAAATGCATGTTTCCTGCTGAAAATGAGCTGAAATCACAAGAAAAGAGTAAAAATTATATTTGGGTCTTACAGTGTTAAAACATGACTGCTGGTGGCCAAAACAGCCTTATTTCGGCGAGAAAAGAACAATTTCAGCCAATCCTTGATACTAATGATGATGAATCAATAAATCACTACAGGGATTGAATATGAGTGAAAATCCATGTTGCCTGCTGAAAATGAGTTGAAATCACAAGAAAAGAGTCAATATTATATTTGGGTCTTACAGTGTTCAAACTAGACTGCTTGTGCGCAAAACACCCTTATTTTGGTGAGAGAAGAACAATTTCACCCAATCCTTGATACTAATGATGATGAATCAATAAATCACTACAGGGATTGAATATGAGTGAAAATGCATGTTTCCTGCTGAAAATGAGCTGAAATCACAAGAAAAGAGTAAAAATGATACTTGGGTCTTACAGTGTTAAAACATGACTGCTGGTGGCCAAAACAGCCTTATTTCGGCGAGAAAAGAACAATTTCAGCCAATCCTTGATACTAATGATGATGAATCAATAAATCACTACAGGGATTGAATATGAGTGAAAATGCATGTTGCCTGCTGAAAATGAGTTGAAATCACAAGAAAAGAGTCAATATTATATTTGGGTCTTACAGTGTTCAAACTAGACTGCTTGTGCGCAAAACAGCCTTATTTCGACGAGAGAAGAACAATTTCAGCCAATCCTTGATACTAATGATGATGAATCAATAAATCACTACAGGGATTGAATATGTGTGAAAATGCATGTTGCCTGCCGAAAATGAGTTGAAATCACAAGAAAAGAGTCAATATTATATTTGGGTCTTACAGTGTTCAAACTAGACTGCTTGTGCGCAAAACAGCCTTATTTTGGTGAGAGAAGAACAATTTCACCCAATCCTTGATACTAATGATGATGAATCAATAAATCACTACAGGGATTGAATATGAGTGAAAATGCATGTTTCCTGCTGAAAATGAGCTGAAATCACAAGAAAAGAGTAAAAATGATACTTGGGTCTTACAGTGTTAAAACATGACTGCTGGTGGCCAAAACAGCCTTATTTCGGCGAGAAAAGAACAATTTCAGCCAATCCTTGATACTAATGATGATGAATCAATAAATCACTACAGGGATTGAATATGAGTGAAAATGCATGTTGCCTGCAGAAAATGAGTTGAAATCACAAGAAAAGAGTCAATATTATATTTGGGTCTTACAGTGTTCAAACTAGACTGCTTGTGCGCAAAACAGCCTTATTTCGGCGAGAAAAGAACAATTTCAGCCAATCCTTGATACTAATGATGATGAATCAATAAATCACTACAGGGATTGAATATGAGTGAAAATGCATGTTGCCTGCTGAAAATGAGTTGAAATCACAAGAAAAGAGTCAATATTATATTTGGGTCTTACAGTGTTCAAACTAGACTGCTTGTGCGCAAAACACCCTTATTTTGGTGAGAGAAGAACAATTTCACCCAATCCTTGATACTAATGATGATGAATCAATAAATCACTACAGGGATTGAATATGAGTGAAAATGCATGTTTCCTGCTGAAAATGAGCTGAAATCACAAGAAAAGAGTAAAAATGATACTTGGGTCTTACAGTGTTAAAACATGACTGCTGGTGGCCAAAACAGCCTTATTTCGGCGAGAGAAGAACAATTTCAGCCAATCCTTGATACTAATGATGATGAATCAATAAATCACTACAGGGATTGAATATGAGTGAAAATGCATGTTGCCTGCTGAAAATGAGTTGAAATCACAAGAAAAGAGTCAATATTATATTTGGGTCTTACAGTGTTCAAACTAGACTGCTTGTGCGCAAAACAGCCTTATTTCGGCGAGAAAAGAACAATTTCAGCCAATCCTTGATACTAATGATGATGAATCAATAAATCACTACAGGGATTGAATATGAGTGAAAATGCATGTTGCCTGCTGAAAATGAGTTGAAATCACAAGAAAAGAGTCAATATTATATTTGGGTCTTACAGTGTTCAAACTAGACTGCTTGTGCGCAAAACAGCCTTATTTCGGCGAGAAAAGAACAATTTCAGCCAATCCTTGATACTAATGATGATGAATCAATAAATCACTACAGGGATTGAATATGAGTGAAAATGCATGTTGCCTGCTGAAAATGAGTTGAAATCACAAGAAAAGAGTCAATATTATATTTGGGTCTTACAGTGTTCAAACTAGACTGCTTGTGCGCAAAACAGCCTTATTTCGGCGAGAAAAGAACAATTTCACCCAATCCTTGATACTAATGATGATGAATCAATAAATCACTACAGGGATTGAATATGAGTGAAAATGCATGTTTCCTGCTGAAAATGAGCTGAAATCACAAGAAAAGAGTAAAAATTATATTTGGGTCTTACAGTGTTAAAACATGACTGCTGGTGGCCAAAACAGCCTTATTTCGGCGAGAAAAGAACAATTTCAGCCAATCCTTGATACTAATGATGATGAATCAATAAATCACTACAGGGATTGAATATGAGTGAAAATGCATGTTGCCTGCTGAAAATGAGTTGAAATCACAAGAAAAGAGTCAATATTATATTTGGGTCTTACAGTGTTCAAACTAGACTGCTTGTGCGCAAAACAGCCTTATTTCGGCGAGAGAAGAACAATTTCACCCAATCCTTGATGCTAATGATGATGAATCAATAAATCACTACAGGGATTGAATATGAGTGAAAATGCATGTTTCCTGCTGAAAATGAGCTGAAATCACAAGAAAAGAGTAAAAATTATATTTGGGTCTTACAGTGTTAAAACATGACTGCTGGTGGCCAAAACAGCCTTATTTCGGCGAGAAAAGAACAATTTCAGCCAATCCTTGATACTAATGATGATGAATCAATAAATCACTACAGGGATTGAATATGAGTGAAAATCCATGTTGCCTGCTGAAAATGAGTTGAAATCACAAGAAAAGAGTCAATATTATATTTGGGTCTTACAGTGTTCAAACTAGACTGCTTGTGCGCAAAACACCCTTATTTTGGTGAGAGAAGAACAATTTCACCCAATCCTTGATACTAATGATGATGAATCAATAAATCACTACAGGGATTGAATATGAGTGAAAATGCATGTTTCCTGCTGAAAATGAGCTGAAATCACAAGAAAAGAGTAAAAATGATACTTGGGTCTTACAGTGTTAAAACATGACTGCTGGTGGCCAAAACAGCCTTATTTCGGCGAGAAAAGAACAATTTCAGCCAATCCTTGATACTAATGATGATGAATCAATAAATCACTACAGGGATTGAATATGAGTGAAAATGCATGTTGCCTGCTGAAAATGAGTTGAAATCACAAGAAAAGAGTCAATATTATATTTGGGTCTTACAGTGTTCAAACTAGACTGCTTGTGCGCAAAACAGCCTTATTTCGACGAGAGAAGAACAATTTCAGCCAATCCTTGATACTAATGATGATGAATCAATAAATCACTACAGGGATTGAATATGTGTGAAAATGCATGTTGCCTGCCGAAAATGAGTTGAAATCACAAGAAAAGAGTCAATATTATATTTGGGTCTTACAGTGTTCAAACTAGACTGCTTGTGCGCAAAACAGCCTTATTTTGGTGAGAGAAGAACAATTTCACCCAATCCTTGATACTAATGATGATGAATCAATAAATCACTACAGGGATTGAATATGAGTGAAAATGCATGTTTCCTGCTGAAAATGAGCTGAAATCACAAGAAAAGAGTAAAAATGATACTTGGGTCTTACAGTGTTAAAACATGACTGCTGGTGGCCAAAACAGCCTTATTTCGGCGAGAAAAGAACAATTTCAGCCAATCCTTGATACTAATGATGATGAATCAATAAATCACTACAGGGATTGAATATGAGTGAAAATGCATGTTGCCTGCTGAAAATGAGTTGAAATCACAAGAAAAGAGTCAATATTATATTTGGGTCTTACAGTGTTCAAACTAGACTGCTTGTGCGCAAAACAGCCTTATTTCGGCGAGAAAAGAACAATTTCAGCCAATCCTTGATACTAATGATGATGAATCAATAAATCACTACAGGGATTGAATATGAGTGAAAATGCATGTTGCCTGCTGAAAATGAGTTGAAATCACAAGAAAAGAGTCAATATTATATTTGGGTCTTACAGTGTTCAAACTAGACTGCTTGTGCGCAAAACACCCTTATTTTGGTGAGAGAAGAACAATTTCACCCAATCCTTGATACTAATGATGATGAATCAATAAATCACTACAGGGATTGAATATGAGTGAAAATGCATGTTTCCTGCTGAAAATGAGCTGAAATCACAAGAAAAGAGTAAAAATTATATTTGGGTCTTACAGTGTTAAAACATGACTGCTGGTGGCCAAAACAGCCTTATTTCGGCGAGGAAAGAACAATTTCAGCCAATCCTTGATACTAATGATGATGAATCAATAAATCACTACAGGGATTGAATATGAGTGAAAATGCATGTTGCCTGCTGAAAATGAGTTGAAATCACAAGAAAAGAGTCAATATTATATTTGGGTCTTACAGTGTTCAAACTAGACTGCTTGTGCGCAAAACAGCCTTATTTCGGCGAGAGAAGAACAATTTCACCCAATCCTTGATGCTAATGATGATGAATCAATAAATCACTACAGGGATTGAATATGAGTGAAAATGCATGTTTCCTGCTGAAAATGAGCTGAAATCACAAGAAAAGAGTAAAAATGATACTTGGGTCTTACAGTGTTAAAACATGACTGCTGGTGGCCAAAACAGCCTTATTTCGGCGAGAAAAGAACAATTTCAGCCAATCCTTGATACTAATGATGATGAATCAATAAATCACTACAGGGATTGAATATGAGTGAAAATGCATGTTGCCTGCTGAAAATGAGTTGAAATCACAAGAAAAGAGTCAATATTATATTTGGGTCTTACAGTGTTCAAACTAGACTGCTTGTGCGCAAAACAGCCTTATTTCGGCGAGAAAAGAACAATTTCAGCCAATCCTTGATACTAATGATGATGAATCAATAAATCACTACAGGGATTGAATATGAGTGAAAATGCATGTTGCCTGCTGAAAATGAGTTGAAATCACAAGAAAAGAGTCAATATTATATTTGGGTCTTACAGTGTTCAAACTAGACTGCTTGTGCGCAAAACAGCCTTATTTTGGTGAGAGAAGAACAATTTCACCCAATCCTTGATACTAATGATGATGAATCAATAAATCACTACAGGGATTGAATATGAGTGAAAATGCATGTTTCCTGCTGAAAATGAGCTGAAATCACAAGAAAAGAGTAAAAATGATACTTGGGTCTTACAGTGTTAAAACATGACTGCTGGTGGCCAAAACAGCCTTATTTCGGCGAGAGAAGAACAATTTCACCCAATCCTTGATACTAATGATGATGAATCAATAAATCACTACAGGGATTGAATATGAGTGAAAATGCATGTTTCCTGCTGAAAATGAGCTGAAATCACAAGAAAAGAGTAAAAATGATACTTGGGTCTTACAGTGTTAAAACATGACTGCTGGTGGCCAAAACAGCCTTATTTCGGCGAGAAAAGAACAATTTCAGCCAATCCTTGATACTAATGATGATGAATCAATAAATCACTACAGGGATTGAATATGAGTGAAAATGCATGTTGCCTGCTGAAAATGAGTTGAAATCACAAGAAAAGAGTCAATATTATATTTGGGTCTTACAGTGTTCAAACTAGACTGCTTGTGCGCAAAACAGCCTTATTTCGGCGAGAAAAGAACAATTTCACCCAATCCTTGATACTAATGATGATGAATCAATAAATCACTACAGGGATTGAATATGAGTGAAAATGCATGTTGCCTGCTGAAAATGAGTTGAAATCACAAGAAAAGAGTCAATATTATATTTGGGTCTTACAGTGTTCAAACTAGACTGCTTGTGCGCAAAACACCCTTATTTTGGTGAGAGAAGAACAATTTCACCCAATCCTTGATACTAATGATGATGAATCAATAAATCACTACAGGGATTGAATATGAGTGAAAATGCATGTTTCCTGTTGAAAATGAGCTGAAATCACAAGAAAAGAGTAAAAATGATACTTGGGTCTTATAGTGTTAAAACATGACTGCTGGTGGCCAAAACAGCCTTATTTCGGCGAGAAAAGAACAATTTCAGCCAATCCTTGATACTAATGATGATGAATCAATAAATCACTACAGGGATTGAATATGAGTGAAAATGCATGTTGCCTGCTGAAAATGAGTTGAAATCACAAGAAAAGAGTCAATATTATATTTGGGTCTTACAGTGTTCAAACTAGACTGCTTGTGCGCAAAACAGCCTTATTTCGGCGAGAAAAGAACAATTTCACCCAATCCTTGATACTAATGATGATGAATCAATAAATCACTACAGGGATTGAATATGAGTGAAAATGCATGTTTCCTGCTGAAAATGAGCTGAAATCACAAGAAAAGAGTAAAAATTATATTTGGGTCTTACAGTGTTAAAACATGACTGCTGGTGGCCAAAACAGCCTTATTTCGGCGAGAAAAGAACAATTTCAGCCAATCCTTGATACTAATGATGATGAATCAATAAATCACTACAGGGATTGAATATGAGTGAAAATGCATGTTGCCTGCTGAAAATGAGTTGAAATCACAAGAAAAGAGTCAATATTATATTTGGGTCTTACAGTGTTCAAACTAGACTGCTTGTGCGCAAAACAGCCTTATTTCGGCGAGAGAAGAACAATTTCACCCAATCCTTGATGCTAATGATGATGAATCAATAAATCACTACAGGGATTGAATATGAGTGAAAATGCATGTTTCCTGCTGAAAATGAGCTGAAATCACAAGAAAAGAGTAAAAATTATATTTGGGTCTTACAGTGTTAAAACATGACTGCTGGTGGCCAAAACAGCCTTATTTCGGCGAGAAAAGAACAATTTCAGCCAATCCTTGATACTAATGATGATGAATCAATAAATCACTACAGGGATTGAATATGAGTGAAAATCCATGTTGCCTGCTGAAAATGAGTTGAAATCACAAGAAAAGAGTCAATATTATATTTGGGTCTTACAGTGTTCAAACTAGACTGCTTGTGCGCAAAACACCCTTATTTTGGTGAGAGAAGAACAATTTCACCCAATCCTTGATACTAATGATGATGAATCAATAAATCACTACAGGGATTGAATATGAGTGAAAATGCATGTTTCCTGCTGAAAATGAGCTGAAATCACAAGAAAAGAGTAAAAATGATACTTGGGTCTTACAGTGTTAAAACATGACTGCTGGTGGCCAAAACAGCCTTATTTCGGCGAGAAAAGAACAATTTCAGCCAATCCTTGATACTAATGATGATGAATCAATAAATCACTACAGGGATTGAATATGAGTGAAAATGCATGTTGCCTGCTGAAAATGAGTTGAAATCACAAGAAAAGAGTCAATATTATATTTGGGTCTTACAGTGTTCAAACTAGACTGCTTGTGCGCAAAACAGCCTTATTTTGGTGAGAGAAGAACAATTTCACCCAATCCTTGATACTAATGATGATGAATCAATAAATCACTACAGGGATTGAATATGAGTGAAAATGCATGTTTCCTGCTGAAAATGAGCTGAAATCACAAGAAAAGAGTAAAAATGATACTTGGGTCTTACAGTGTTAAAACATGACTGCTGGTGGCCAAAACAGCCTTATTTCGGCGAGAAAAGAACAATTTCAGCCAATCCTTGATACTAATGATGATGAATCAATAAATCACTACAGGGATTGAATATGAGTGAAAATCCATGTTGCCTGCTGAAAATGAGTTGAAATCACAAGAAAAGAGTCAATATTATATTTGGGTCTTACAGTGTTCAAACTAGACTGCTTGTGCGCAAAACACCCTTATTTTGGTGAGAGAAGAACAATTTCACCCAATCCTTGATACTAATGATGATGAATCAATAAATCACTACAGGGATTGAATATGAGTGAAAATGCATGTTTCCTGCTGAAAATGAGCTGAAATCACAAGAAAAGAGTAAAAATGATACTTGGGTCTTACAGTGTTAAAACATGACTGCTGGTGGCCAAAACAGCCTTATTTCGGCGAGAAAAGAACAATTTCAGCCAATCCTTGATACTAATGATGATGAATCAATAAATCACTACAGGGATTGAATATGAGTGAAAATGCATGTTGCCTGCTGAAAATGAGTTGAAATCACAAGAAAAGAGTCAATATTATATTTGGGTCTTACAGTGTTCAAACTAGACTGCTTGTGCGCAAAACAGCCTTATTTTGGTGAGAGAAGAACAATTTCACCCAATCCTTGATACTAATGATGATGAATCAATAAATCACTACAGGGATTGAATATGAGTGAAAATGCATGTTTCCTGCTGAAAATGAGCTGAAATCACAAGAAAAGAGTAAAAATGATACTTGGGTCTTACAGTGTTAAAACATGACTGCTGGTGGCCAAAACAGCCTTATTTCGGCGAGAAAAGAACAATTTCAGCCAATCCTTGATACTAATGATGATGAATCAATAAATCACTACAGGGATTGAATATGAGTGAAAATGCATGTTGCCTGCTGAAAATGAGTTGAAATCACAAGAAAAGAGTCAATATTATATTTGGGTCTTACAGTGTTCAAACTAGACTGCTTGTGCGCAAAACAGCCTTATTTCGACGAGAGAAGAACAATTTCAGCCAATCCTTGATACTAATGATGATGAATCAATAAATCACTACAGGGATTGAATATGAGTGAAAATGCATGTTTCCTGCTGAAAATGAGCTGAAATCACAAGAAAAGAGTAAAAATGATACTTGGGTCTTACAGTGTTAAAACATGACTGCTGGTGGCCAAAACAGCCTTATTTCGGCGAGAAAAGAACAATTTCAGCCAATCCTTGATACTAATGATGATGAATCAATAAATCACTACAGAGATTGAATATGAGTGAAAATGCATGTTGCCTGCTGAAAATGAGTTGAAATCACAAGAAAAGAGTCAATATTATATTTGGGTCTTACAGTGTTCAAACTAGACTGCTTGTGCGCAAAACAGCCTTATTTCGGCGAGAAAAGAACAATTTCAGCCAATCCTTGATACTAATGATGATGAGTCAATAAATCACTACAGGGATTGAATATGAGTGAAAATGCATGTTGCCTGCTGAAAATGAGTTGAAATCACAAGAAAAGAGTCAATATTATATTTGGGTCTTACAGTGTTCAAACTAGACTGCTTGTGCGCAAAACACCCTTATTTTGGTGAGAGAAGAACAATTTCACCCAATCCTTGATACTAATGATGATGAATCAATAAATCACTACAGGGATTGAATATGAGTGAAAATGCATGTTTCCTGCTGAAAATGAGCTGAAATCACAAGAAAAGAGTAAAAATTATATTTGGGTCTTACAGTGTTAAAACATGACTGCTGGTGGCCAAAACAGCCTTATTTCGGCGAGAAAAGAACAATTTCAGCCAATCCTTGATACTAATGATGATGAATCAATAAATCACTACAGGGATTGAATATGAGTGAAAATGCATGTTTCCTGCTGAAAATGAGCTGAAATCACAAGAAAAGAGTAAAAATGATACTTGGGTCTTACAGTGTTAAAACATGACTGCTGGTGGCCAAAACAGCCTTATTTCGGCGAGAAAAAAACAATTTCAGCCTATCCTTGATACTAATGATGATGAATCAATAAATCACTACAGGGATTGAATATGAGTGAAAATGCATGTTGCCTGCTGAAAATGAGTTGAAATCACAAGAAAAGAGTCAATATTATATTTGGGTCTTACAGTGTTCAAACTAGACTGCTTGTGCGCAAAACAGCCTTATTTCGGCGAGAAAAGAACAATTTCAGCCAATCCTTGATACTAATGATGATGAATCAATAAATCACTACAGGGATTGAATATGAGTGAAAATGCATGTTTCCTGCTGAAAATGAGCTGAAATCACAAGAAAAGAGTAAAAATGATACTTGGGTCTTACAGTGTTAAAACATGACTGCTGGTGGCCAAAACAGCCTTATTTCGGCGAGAAAAGAACAATTTCAGCCAATCCTTGATACTAATGATGATGAATCAATAAATCACTACAGGGATTGAATATGAGTGAAAATGCATGTTGCCTGCTGAAAATGAGTTGAAATCACAAGAAAAGAGTCAATATTATATTTGGGTCTTACAGTGTTCAAACTAGACTGCTTGTGCGCAAAACAGCCTTATTTCGGCGAGAAAAGAACAATTTCAGCCAATCCTTGATACTAATGATGATGAATCAATAAATCACTACAGGGATTGAATATGAGTGAAAATGCATGTTGCCTGCTGAAAATGAGTTGAAATCACAAGAAAAGAGTCAATATTATATTTGGGTCTTACAGTGTTCAAACTAGACTGCTTGTGCGCAAAACAGCCTTATTTTGGTGAGAGAAGAACAATTTCACCCAATCCTTGATACTAATGATGATGAATCAATAAATCACTACAGGGATTGAATATGAGTGAAAATGCATGTTTCCTGCTGAAAATGAGCTGAAATCACAAGAAAAGAGTAAAAATGATACTTGGGTCTTACAGTGTTAAAACATGACTGCTGGTGGCCAAAACAGCCTTATTTCGGCGAGAAAAGAACAATTTCAGCCAATCCTTGATACTAATGATGATGAATCAATAAATCACTACAGAGATTGAATATGAGTGAAAATGCATGTTGCCTGCTGAAAATGAGTTGAAATCACAAGAAAAGAGTCAATATTATATTTGGGTCTTACAGTGTTCAAACTAGACTGCTTGTGCGCAAAACAGCCTTATTTCGGCGAGAAAAGAACAATTTCAGCCAATCCTTGATACTAATGATGATGAGTCAATAAATCACTACAGGGATTGAATATGAGTGAAAATGCATGTTGCCTGCTGAAAATGAGTTGAAATCACAAGAAAAGAGTCAATATTATATTTGGGTCTTACAGTGTTCAAACTAGACTGCTTGTGCGCAAAACACCCTTATTTTGGTGAGAGAAGAACAATTTCACCCAATCCTTGATACTAATGATGATGAATCAATAAATCACTACAGGGATTGAATATGAGTGAAAATGCATGTTTCCTGCTGAAAATGAGCTGAAATCACAAGAAAAGAGTAAAAATTATATTTGGGTCTTACAGTGTTAAAACATGACTGCTGGTGGCCAAAACAGCCTTATTTCGGCGAGAAAAGAACAATTTCAGCCAATCCTTGATACTAATGATGATGAATCAATAAATCACTACAGGGATTGAATATGAGTGAAAATGCATGTTTCCTGCTGAAAATGAGCTGAAATCACAAGAAAAGAGTAAAAATGATACTTGGGTCTTACAGTGTTAAAACATGACTGCTGGTGGCCAAAACAGCCTTATTTCGGCGAGAAAAAAACAATTTCAGCCTATCCTTGATACTAATGATGATGAATCAATAAATCACTACAGGGATTGAATATGAGTGAAAATGCATGTTGCCTGCTGAAAATGAGTTGAAATCACAAGAAAAGAGTCAATATTATATTTGGGTCTTACAGTGTTCAAACTAGACTGCTTGTGCGCAAAACAGCCTTATTTCGGCGAGAAAAGAACAATTTCAGCCAATCCTTGATACTAATGATGATGAATCAATAAATCACTACAGGGATTGAATATGAGTGAAAATGCATGTTTCCTGCTGAAAATGAGCTGAAATCACAAGAAAAGAGTAAAAATGATACTTGGGTCTTACAGTGTTAAAACATGACTGCTGGTGGCCAAAACAGCCTTATTTCGGCGAGAAAAGAACAATTTCAGCCAATCCTTGATACTAATGATGATGAATCAATAAATCACTACAGGGATTGAATATGAGTGAAAATGCATGTTGCCTGCTGAAAATGAGTTGAAATCACAAGAAAAGAGTCAATATTATATTTGGGTCTTACAGTGTTCAAACTAGACTGCTTGTGCGCAAAACAGCCTTATTTCGGCGAGAAAAGAACAATTTCAGCCAATCCTTGATACTAATGATGATGAATCAATAAATCACTACAGGGATTGAATATGAGTGAAAATGCATGTTGCCTGCTGAAAATGAGTTGAAATCACAAGAAAAGAGTCAATATTATATTTGGGTCTTACAGTGTTCAAACTAGACTGCTTGTGCGCAAAACAGCCTTATTTTGGTGAGAGAAGAACAATTTCACCCAATCCTTGATACTAATGATGATGAATCAATAAATCACTACAGGGATTGAATATGAGTGAAAATGCATGTTTCCTGCTGAAAATGAGCTGAAATCACAAGAAAAGAGTAAATATGATACTTGGGTCTTACAGTGTTAAAACATGACTGCTGGTGGCCAAAACAGCCTTATTTCGGCGAGAGAAGAACAATTTCACCCAATCCTTGATACTAATGATGATGAATCAATAAATCACTACAGGGATTGAATATGAGTGAAAATGCATGTTTCCTGCTGAAAATGAGCTGAAATCACAAGAAAAGAGTAAAAATGATACTTGGGTCTTACAGTGTTAAAACATGACTGCTTGTGGCCAAAACAGCCTTATTTCGGCGAGAAAAGAACAATTTCAGCCAATCCTTGATACTAATGATGATGAATCAATAAATCACTACAGGGATTGAATATGAGTGAAAATGCATGTTGCCTGCTGAAAATGAGTTGAAATCACAAGAAAAGAGTCAATATTATATTTGGGTCTTACAGTGTTCAAACTAGACTGCTTGTGCGCAAAACAGCCTTATTTCGGCGAGAAAAGAACAATTTCACCCAATCCTTGATAATAATGATGATGAATCAATAAATCACTACAGGGATTGAATATGAGTGAAAATGCATGTTTCCTGCTGAAAATGAGCTGAAATCACAAGAAAAGAGTAAAAATGATACTTGGGTCTTACAGTGTTAAAACATGACTGCTGGTGGCCAAAACAGCCTTATTTCGGCGAGAGAAGAACAATTTCACCCAATCCTTGATACTAATGATGATGAATCAATAAATCACTACAGGGATTGAATATGAGTGAAAATGCATGTTTCCTGCTGAAAATGAGCTGAAATCACAAGAAAAGAGTAAAAATGATACTTGGGTCTTACAGTGTTAAAACATGACTGCTGGTGGCCAAAACAGCCTTATTTCGGCGAGAAAAGAACAATTTCAGCCAATCCTTGATACTAATGATGATGAATCAATAAATCACTACAGGGATTGAATATGAGTGAAAATGCATGTTGCCTGCTGAAAATGAGTTGAAATCACAAGAAAAGAGTCAATATTATATTTGGGTCTTACAGTGTTCAAACTAGACTGCTTGTACGCAAAACAGCCTTATTTCGGCGAGAAAATAACAATTTCACCCAATCCTTGATACTAATGATGATGAATCAATAAATCACTACAGGGATTGAATATGAGTGAAAATGCATGTTTCCTGCTGAAAATGAGCTGAAATCACAAGAAAAGAGTAAAAATGATACTTGGGTCTTACAGTGTTAAAACATGACTGCTGGTGGCCAAAACAGCCTTATTTCGGCGAGAGAAGAACAATTTCACCCAATCCTTGATACTAATGATGATGAATCAATAAATCACTACAGGGATTGAATATGAGTGAAAATGCATGTTTCCTGCTGAAAATGAGCTGAAATCACAAGAAAAGAGTAAAAATGATACTTGGGTCTTACAGTGTTAAAACATGACTGCTGGTGGCCAAAACAGCCTTATTTCGGCGAGAAAAGAACAATTTCAGCCAATCCTTGATACTAATGATGATGAATCAATAAATCACTACAGGGATTGAATATGAGTGAAAATGCATGTTGCCTGCTGAAAATGAGTTGAAATCACAAGAAAAGAGTCAATATTATATTTGGGTCTTACAGTGTTCAAACTAGACTGCTTGTGCGCAAAACAGCCTTATTTCGGCGAGAGAAGAACAATTTCACCCAATCCTTGATGCTAATGATGATGAATCAATAAATCACTACAGGGATTGAATATGAGTGAAAATGCATGTTTCCTGCTGAAAATGAGCTGAAATCACAAGAAAAGAGTAAAAATGATACTTGGGTCTTACAGTGTTAAAACATGACTGCTGGTGGCCAAAACAGCCTTATTTCGGCGAGAAAAGAACAATTTCAGCCAATCCTTGATACTAATGATGATGAATCAATAAATCACTACAGGGATTGAATATGAGTGAAAATGCATGTTGCCTGCTGAAAATGAGTTGAAATCACAAGAAAAGAGTCAATATTATATTTGGGTCTTACAGTGTTCAAACTAGACTGCTTGTGCGCAAAACAGCCTTATTTCGGCGAGAAAAGAACAATTTCAGCCAATCCTTGATACTAATGATGATGAATCAATAAATCACTACAGGGATTGAATATGAGTGAAAATGCATGTTGCCTGCTGAAAATGAGTTGAAATCACAAGAAAAGAGTCAATATTATATTTGGGTCTTACAGTGTTCAAACTAGACTGCTTGTGCGCAAAACAGCCTTATTTTGGTGAGAGAAGAACAATTTCACCCAATCCTTGATACTAATGATGATGAATCAACAAATCACTACAGGGATTGAATATGAGTGAAAATGCATGTTTCCTGCTGAAAATGAGCTGAAATCACAAGAAAAGAGTAAAAATTATATTTGGGTCTTACAGTGTTAAAACATGACTGCTGGTGGCCAAAACAGCCTTATTTCGGCGAGAAAAGAACAATTTCAGCCAATCCTTGATACTAATGATGATGAATCAATAAATCACTACAGGGATTGAATATGAGTGAAAATGCATGTTGCCTGCTGAAAATGAGTTGAAATCACAAGAAAAGAGTCAATATTATATTTGGGTCTTACAGTGTTCAAACTAGACTGCTTGTGCGCAAAACAGCCTTATTTCGGCGAGAGAAGAACAATTTCACCCAATCCTTGATACTAATGATGATGAATCAATAAATCACTACAGGATTGAATATGAGTGAAAATGCATGTTTCCTGCTGAAAATGAGCTGAAATCACAAGAAAAGAGTAAAAATGATACTTGGGTCTTACAGTGTTAAAACATGACTGCTGGTGGCCAAAACAGCCTTATTTCGGCGAGAAAAGAACAATTTCAGCCAATCCTTGATACTAATGATGATGAATCAATAAATCACTACAGGGATTGAATATGAGTGAAAATGCATGTTGCCTGCTGAAAATGAGTTGAAATCACAAGAAAAGAGTCAATATTATATTTGGGTCTTACAGTGTTCAAACTAGACTGCTTGTGCGCAAAACAGCCTTATTTTGGTGAGAGAAGAACAATTTCACCCAATCCTTGATACTAATGATGATGAATCAATAAATCACTACAGGGATTGAATATGAGTGAAAATGCATGTTTCCTGCTGAAAATGAGCTGAAATCACAAGAAAAGAGTAAAAATTATATTTGGGTCTTACAGTGTTAAAACATGACTGCTGGTGGCCAAAACAGCCTTATTTCGGCGAGAAAAGAACAATTTCAGCCAATCCTTGATACTAATGATGATGAATCAATAAATCACTACAGGGATTGAATATGAGTGAAAATCCATGTTGCCTGCTGAAAATGAGTTGAAATCACAAGAAAAGAGTCAATATTATATTTGGGTCTTACAGTGTTCAAACTAGACTGCTTGTGCGCAAAACACCCTTATTTTGGTGAGAGAAGAACAATTTCAGCCAATCCTTGATACTAATGATGATGAATCAATAAATCACTACAGGGATTGAATATGAGTGAAAATGCATGTTTCCTGCTGAAAATGAGCTGAAATCACAAGAAAAGAGTAAAAATGATACTTGGGTCTTACAGTGTTAAAACATGACTGCTGGTGGCCAAAACAGCCTTATTTCGGCGAGAAAAGAACAATTTCAGCCAATCCTTGATACTAATGATGATGAATCAATAAATCACTACAGGGATTGAATATGAGTGAAAATGCATGTTGCCTGCTGAAAATGAGTTGAAATCACAAGAAAAGAGTCAATATTATATTTGGGTCTTACAGTGTTCAAACTAGACTGTGCGCAAAACAGCCTTATTTCGACGAGAGAAGAACAATTTCAGCCAATCCTTGATACTAATGATGATGAATCAATAAATCACTACAGG
>NW_026739096.1:0-18314 GCF_030273125.1 Centropristis striata
TCCTCATTAGTATCAACATTGGCTGAAATTGTTCTTCTCTCGCCGAAATAAGGCTGTTTTGGCCACCAGCAGTCATGTTTTAACACTGTAAGACCCAAATATCATTTTCACTCTTTTCTTGTGATTTCAACTCATTCTCAGATGGAAACATGCATTTTTACTCATATTCAATCCCTGTAGTGATTTATTGATTCATCATCATTAGTATCAAGATTGGCTGAAATTGTTCTTCTCTCGCCGAAATAAGGCTGTTTTGGCCACCAGCAGTCATGTTTTAACACTGTAAGACCCAAATATCATTTTCACTCTTTTCTTGTGATTTCAACTCATTCTCAGATGGAAACATGCATTTTTACTCATATTCAATCCCTGTAGTGATTTATTGATTCATCATCATTAGTATCAAGATTGGCTGAAATTGTTCTTCTCTCGCCGAAATAAGGCTGTTTTGGCCACCAGCAGTCATGTTTTAACACTGTAAGACCCAAATATCATTTTCACTCTTTTCTTGTGATTTCAACTCATTCTCAGCAGGAAACATGCATTTTTACTCATATTCAATCCCTGTAGTGATTTATTGATTCATCATCCTTAGTATCAAGATTGGCTGAAATTGTTCTTCTCTCGCCGAAATAAGGCTGTTTTGGCCACCAGCAGTCATGTTTTAACACTGTAAGACCCAAATATCATTTTCACTCTTTTCTTGTGATTTCAACTCATTCTCAGATGGAAACATGCATTTTTACTCATATTCAATCCCTGTAGTGATTTATTGATTCATCATCATTAGTATCAAGATTGGCTGAAATTGTTCTTCTCTCGCCGAAATAAGGCTGTTTTGGCCACCAGCAGTCATGTTTTAACACTGTAAGACCCAAATATCATTTTCACTCTTTTCTTGTGATTTCAACTCATTCTCAGATGGAAACATGCATTTTTACTCATATTCAATCCCTGTAGTGATTTATTGATTCATCATCATTAGTATCAAGATTGGCTGAAATTGTTCTTCTCTCGCCGAAATAAGGCTGTTTTGGCCACCAGCAGTCATGTTTTAACACTGTAAGACCCAAATATCATTTTCACTCTTTTCTTGTGATTTCAACTCATTCTCAGCAGGAAACATGCATTTTTACTCATATTCAATCCCTGTAGTGATTTATTGATTCATCATCCTTAGTATCAAGATTGGCTGAAATTGTTCTTCTCTCGCCGAAATAAGGCTGTTTTGGCCACCAGCAGTCATGTTTTAACACTGTAAGACCCAAATATCATTTTCACTCTTTTCTTGTGATTTCAACTCATTGTCAGATGGAAACATGCATTTTTACTCATATTCAATCCCTGTAGTGATTTATTGATTCATCATCATTAGTATCAACATTGGCTGAAATTGTTCTTCTCTCGCCGAAATAAGGCTGTTTTGGCCACCAGCAGTCATGTTTTAACACTGTAAGATCCAAATATCATTTTCACTCTTTTCTTGTGAATTCAGCTGATTTTCAGCAGGAAACATGCATTTTTACTCATATTCAATGCCTGTAGTGATTTATTGATTCATCATCCTTAGTATCAAGATTGGCTGAAATTGTTCTTCTCTCGCCGAAATAAGGCTGTTTTGGCCACCAGCAGTCATGTTTTAACACTGTAAGACCCAAATATCATTTTCACTCTTTTCTTGTGATTTCAACTCATTGTCAGATGGAAACATGCATTTTTACTCATATTCAATCCCTGTAGTGATTTATTGATTCATCATCATTAGTATCAACATTGGCTGAAATTGTTCTTCTCTCGCCGAAATAAGGCTGTTTTGGCCACCAGCAGTCATGTTTTAACACTGTAAGATCCAAATATCATTTTCACTCTTTTCTTGTGAATTCAGCTGATTTTCAGCAGGAAACATGCATTTTTACTCATATTCAATGCCTGTAGTGATTTATTGATTCATCATCCTTAGTATCAAGATTGGCTGAAATTGTTCTTCTCTCGCCGAAATAAGGCTGTTTTGGCCACCAGCAGTCATGTTTTAACACTGTAAGACCCAAATATCATTTTCACTCTTTTCTTGTGATTTCAACTCATTCTCAGCAGGAAACATGCATTTTTACTCATATTCAATCCCTGTAGTGATTTATTGATTCATCATCATTAGTATCAACATTGGCTGAAATTGTTCTTCTCTCGCCGAAATAAGACTGTTTTGGCTACCAGCAGTCATGTTTTAACACTGTAAGACCCAAATATCATTTTCACTCTTTTCTTGTGATTTCAACTCATTCTCAGCAGGAAACATGCATTTTTACTCATATTCAATCCCTGTAGTGATTTATTGATTCATCATCATTAGTATCAAGATTGGCTGAAATTGTTCTTCTCTCGCCGAAATAAGGCTGTTTTGGCCACCAGCAGTCATGTTTTAACACTGTAAGACCCAAATATCATTTTCACTCTTTTCTTGTGATTTCAACTCATTCTCAGATGGAAACATGCATTTTTACTCATATTCAATCCCTGTAGTGATTTATTGATTCATCATCATTAGTATCAAGATTGGCTGAAATTGTTCTTCTCTCGCCGAAATAAGGCTGTTTTGGCCACCAGCAGTCATGTTTTAACACTGTAAGACCCAAATATCATTTTCACTCTTTTCTTGTGATTTCAACTCATTCTCAGCAGGAAACATGCATTTTTACTCATATTCAATCCCTGTAGTGATTTATTGATTCATCATCATTAGTATCAAGATTGGCTGAAATTGTTCTTCTCTCGCCGAAATAAGGCTGTTTTGGCCACCAGCAGTCATGTTTTAACACTGTAAGACCCAAATATCATTTTCACGCTTTTCTTGTGATTTCAACTCATTCTCAGCAGGAAACATGCATTTTTACTCATATTCAATCCCTGTAGTGATTTATTGATTCATCATCATTAGTATCAAGATTGGCTGAAATTGTTCTTCTCTCGCCGAAATAAGGCTGTTTTGGCCACCAGCAGTCATGTTTTAACACTGTAAGACCCAAATATCATTTTCACGCTTTTCTTGTGATTTCAACTCATTCTCAGCAGGAAACATGCATTTTTACTCATATTCAATCCCTGTAGTGATTTATTGATTCATCATCATTAGTATCAAGATTGGCTGAAATTGTTCTTCTCTAGCCGAAATAAGGCTGTTTTGGCCACCAGCAGTCATGTTTTAACACTGTAAGATCCAAATATCATTTTCACTCTTTTCTTGTGAATTCAGCTGATTTTCAGCAGGAAACATGCATTTTTACTCATATTCAATGCCTGTAGTGATTTATTGATTCATCCTCATTAGTATCAACATTGGCTGAAATTGTTCTTCTCTCGCCGAAATAAGGCTGTTTTGGCCACCAGCAGTCATGTTTTAACACTGTAAGACCCAAATATCATTTTCACTCTTTTCTTGTGATTTCAACTCATTCTCAGATGGAAACATGCATTTTTACTCATATTCAATCCCTGTAGTGATTTATTGATTCATCATCATTAGTATCAAGATTGGCTGAAATTGTTCTTCTCTCGCCGAAATAAGGCTGTTTTGGCCACCAGCAGTCATGTTTTAACACTGTAAGACCCAAATATCATTTTCACTCTTTTCTTGTGATTTCAACTCATTCTCAGATGGAAACATGCATTTTTACTCATATTCAATCCCTGTAGTGATTTATTGATTCATCATCATTAGTATCAAGATTGGCTGAAATTGTTCTTCTCTCGCCGAAATAAGGCTGTTTTGGCCACCAGCAGTCATGTTTTAACACTGTAAGACCCAAATATCATTTTCACTCTTTTCTTGTGATTTCAACTCATTCTCAGCAGGAAACATGCATTTTTACTCATATTCAATCCCTGTAGTGATTTATTGATTCATCATCCTTAGTATCAAGATTGGCTGAAATTGTTCTTCTCTCGCCGAAATAAGGCTGTTTTGGCCACCAGCAGTCATGTTTTAACACTGTAAGACCCAAATATCATTTTCACTCTTTTCTTGTGATTTCAACTCATTGTCAGAGGGAAACATGCATTTTTACTCATATTCAATCCCTGTAGTGATTTATTGATTCATCATCATTAGTATCAACATTGGCTGAAATTGTTCTTCTCTCGCCGAAATAAGACTGTTTTGGCCACCAGCAGTCATGTTTTAACACTGTAAGACCCAAATATCATTTTCACTCTTTTCTTGTGATTTCAACTCATTCTCAGCAGGAAACATGCATTTTTACTCATATTCAATCCCTGTAGTGATTTATTGATTCATCATCATTAGTATCAAGATTGGCTGAAATTGTTCTTCTCTCGCCGAAATAAGGCTGTTTTGGCCACCAGCAGTCATGTTTTAACACTGTAAGATCCAAATATCATTTTCATTCTTTTCTTGTGAATTCAGCTGATTTTCAGCAGGAAACATGCATTTTTACTCATATTCAATGCCTGTAGTGATTTATTGATTCATCATCCTTAGTATCAAGATTGGCTGAAATTGTTCTTCTCTCGCCGAAATAAGGCTGTTTTGGCCACCAGCAGTCATGTTTTAACACTGTAAGACCCAAATATCATTTTCACTCTTTTCTTGTGATTTCAACTCATTCTCAGCAGGAAACATGCATTTTTACTCATATTCAATCCCTGTAGTGATTTATTGATTCATCATCATTAGTATCAAGATTGGCTGAAATTGTTCTTCTCTCGCCGAAATAAGGCTGTTTTGGCCACCAGCAGTCATGTTTTAACACTGTAAGACCCAAATATCATTTTCACTCTTTTCTTGTGATTTCAACTCATTCTCAGATGGAAACATGCATTTTTACTCATATTCAATCCCTGTAGTGATTTATTGATTCATCATCATTAGTATCAAGATTGGCTGAAATTGTTCTTCTCTCGCCGAAATAAGGCTGTTTTGGCCACCAGCAGTCATGTTTTAACACTGTTAGATCCAAATATCATTTTCACTCTTTTCTTGTGATTTCAACTCATTCTCAGATGGAAACATGCATTTTTACTCATATTCAATCCCTGTAGTGATTTATTGATTCATCATCATTAGTATCAAGATTGGCTGAAATTGTTCTTCTCTCGCCGAAATAAGGCTGTTTTGGCCACCAGCAGTCATGTTTTAACACTGTAAGACCCAAATATCATTTTCACTCTTTTCTTGTGATTTCAACTCATTCTCAGCAGGAAACATGCATTTTTACTCATATTCAATCCCTGTAGTGATTTATTGATTCATCATCATTAGTATCAACATTGGCTGAAATTGTTCTTCTCTCGCCGAAATAAGGCTGTTTTGGCCACCAGCAGTCATGTTTTAACACTGTAAGACCCAAATATCATTTTCACTCTTTTCTTGTGATTTCAACTCATTCTCAGCAGGAAACATGCATTTTTACTCATATTCAATCCCTGTAGTGATTTATTGATTCATCATCCTTAGTATCAAGATTGGCTGAAATTGTTCTTCTCTCGCCGAAATAAGGCTGTTTTGGCCACCAGCAGTCATGTTTTAACACTGTTAGATCCAAATATCATTTTCACTCTTTTCTTGTGAATTCAGCTGATTTTCAGCAGGAAACGTTTATTTTTACTCATATACAATGCCTGTAGTGATTTATTGATTCATCATCATTAGTATCAACATTGGCTGAAATTGTTCTTCTCTCGCCGAAATAAGGCTGTTTTGGCCACCAGCAGTAATGTTTTCACACTGTAAGATCCAAATATCATTTTCACTCTTTTCTTGTGAATTCAGCTCATTTTCAGCAGGAAACATGCATTTTTACTCATATTCAATCCCTCTAGTGATTTATTGATTCATCATCATTAGTATCAAGATTGGCTGAAATTGTTCTTCTCTCGCCGAAATAAGGCTGTTTTGGCCACCAGCAGTCATGTTTTAACACTGTTAGATCCAAATATCATTTTCACTCTTTTCTTGTGATTTCAACTCATTCTCAGCAGGAAACATGCATTTTGACTCATATTCAATCCCTGTAGTGATTTATTGATTCATCATCATTAGTATCAAGATTGGCTGAAATTGTTCTTCTCTCGCCGAAATAAGGCTGTTTTGGCCACCAGCAGTCATGTTTTAACACTGTTAGATCCAAATATCATTTTCACTCTTTTCTTGTGAATTCAGCTGATTTTCAGCAGGAAACGTGCATTTTTACTCATATACAATGCCTGTAGTGATTTATTGATTCATCATCATTAGTATCAACATTGGCTGAAATTTTTCTTCTCTCGCCGAAATAACGCTGTTTTGGCCACCAGCAGTAATGTTTTCACACTGTAAGATCCAAATATCATTTTCACTCTTTTCTTGTGAATTCAGCTGATTTTCAGCAGGAAACATGCATTTTTACTCATATTCAATCCCTGTAGTGATTTATTGATTCATCATCATTAGTATCAAGATTGGCTGAAATTGTTCTTCTCTCGCCGAAATAAGGCTGTTTTGGCCACCAGCAGTCATGTTTTAACACTGTAAGACCCAAATATCATTTTCACTCTTTTCTTGTGATTTCAACTCATTCTCAGATGGAAACATGCATTTTTACTCATATTCAATCCCTGTAGTGATTTATTGATTCATCATCATTAGTATCAAGATTGGCTGAAATTGTTCTTCTCTCGCCGAAATAAGGCTGTTTTGGCCACCAGCAGTCATGTTTTAACACTGTTAGATCCAAATATCATTTTCACTCTTTTCTTGTGATTTCAACTCATTCTCAGATGGAAACATGCATTTTTACTCATATTCAATCCCTGTAGTGATTTATTGATTCATCATCATTAGTATCAAGATTGGCTGAAATTGTTCTTCTCTCGCCGAAATAAGGCTGTTTTGGCCACCAGCAGTCATGTTTTAACACTGTAAGACCCAAATATCATTTTCACTCTTTTCTTGTGATTTCAACTCATTCTCAGCAGGAAACATGCATTTTTACTCATATTCAATCCCTGTAGTGATTTATTGATTCATCATCATTAGTATCAAGATTGGCTGAAATTGTTCTTCTCTCGCCGAAATAAGGCTGTTTTGGCCACCAGCAGTCATGTTTTAACACTGTAAGACCCAAATATCATTTTCACGCTTTTCTTGTGATTTCAACTCATTGTCAGCAGGAAACATGCATTTTTACTCGTATTCAATCCCTGTAGTGATTTATTGATTCATCATCATTAGTATAAACATTGGCTGAAATTGTTCTTCTCTCGCCGAAATAAGGCTGTTTTGGCCACCAGCAGTCATGTTTTAACACTGTAAGACCCAAATATCATTTTCACTCTTTTCTTGTGATTTCAACTCATTCTCAGATGGAAACATGCATTTTTACTCATATTCAATCCCTGTAGTGATTTATTGATTCATCATCATTAGTATCAAGATTGGCTGAAATTGTTCTTGTCTAGCCGAAATAAGGCTGTTTTGGCCACCAGCAGTCATGTTTTAACACTGTAAGATCCAAATATCATTTTCACTCTTTTCTTGTGAATTCAGCTGATTTTCAGCAGGAAACATGCATTTTTACTCATATTCAATGCCTGTAGTGATTTATTGATTCATCATCATTAGTATCAACATTGGCTGAAATTGTTCTTCTCTCGCCGAAATAAGGCTGTTTTGGCCACCAGCAGTCATGTTTTAACACTGTAAGACCCAAATATCATTTTCACTCTTTTCTTGTGATTTCAACTCATTCTCAGATGGAAACATGCATTTTTACTCATATTCAATCCCTGTAGTGATTTATTGATTCATCATCATTAGTATCAACATTGGCTGAAATTGTTCTTCTCTCGCCGAAATAAGGCTGTTTTGGCCACCAGCAGTCATGTTTTAACACTGTAAGACCCAAATATCATTTTCACTCTTTTCTTGTGATTTCAACTCATTCTCAGATGGAAACATGCATTTTTACTCATATTCAATCCCTGTAGTGATTTATTGATTCATCATCATTAGTATCAAGATTGGCTGAAATTGTTCTTCTCTCGCCGAAATAAGGCTGTTTTGGCCACCAGCAGTCATGTTTTAACACTGTAAGACCCAAATATCATTTTCACTCTTTTCTTGTGATTTCAACTCATTCTCAGCAGGAAACATGCATTTTTACTCATATTCAATCCCTGTAGTGATTTATTGATTCATCATCCTTAGTATCAAGATTGGCTGAAATTGTTCTTCTCTCGCCGAAATAAGGCTGTTTTGGCCACCAGCAGTCATGTTTTAACACTGTAAGACCCAAATATCATTTTCACTCTTTTCTTGTGATTTCAACTCATTGTCAGATGGAAACATGCATTTTTACTCATATTCAATCCCTGTAGTGATTTATTGATTCATCATCATTAGTATCAACATTGGCTGAAATTGTTCTTCTCTCGCCGAAATAAGGCTGTTTTGGCCACCAGCAGTCATGTTTTAACACTGTAAGATCCAAATATCATTTTCACTCTTTTCTTGTGAATTCAGCTGATTTTCAGCAGGAAACATGCATTTTTACTCATATTCAATGCCTGTAGTGATTTATTGATTCATCATCCTTAGTATCAAGATTGGCTGAAATTGTTCTTCTCTCGCCGAAATAAGGCTGTTTTGGCCACCAGCAGTCATGTTTTAACACTGTAAGACCCAAATATCATTTTCACTCTTTTCTTGTGATTTCAACTCATTCTCAGCAGGAAACATGCATTTTTACTCATATTCAATCCCTGTAGTGATTTATTGATTCATCATCATTAGTATCAACATTGGCTGAAATTGTTCTTCTCTCGCCGAAATAAGACTGTTTTGGCCACCAGCAGTCATGTTTTAACACTGTAAGACCCAAATATCATTTTCACTCTTTTCTTGTGATTTCAACTCATTCTCAGCAGGAAACATGCATTTTTACTCATATTCAATCCCTGTAGTGATTTATTGATTCATCATCATTAGTATCAAGATTGGCTGAAATTGTTCTTCTCTCGCCGAAATAAGGCTGTTTTGGCCACCAGCAGTCATGTTTTAACACTGTAAGACCCAAATATCATTTTCACTCTTTTCTTGTGATTTCAACTCATTCTCAGCAGGAAACATGCATTTTTACTCATATTCAATCCCTGTAGTGATTTATTGATTCATCATCCTTAGTATCAAGATTGGCTGAAATTGTTCTTCTCTCGCCGAAATAAGGCTGTTTTGGCCACCAGCAGTCATGTTTTAACACTGTAAGACCCAAATATCATTTTCACTCTTTTCTTGTGATTTCAACTCATTCTCAGATGGAAACATGCATTTTTACTCATATTCAATCCCTGTAGTGATTTATTGATTCATCATCATTAGTATCAACATTGGCTGAAATTGTTCTTCTCTCGCCAAAATAAGGCTGTTTTGGCCACCAGCAGTCATGTTTTAACACTGTAAGATCCAAATATCATTTTCACTCTTTTCTTGTGAATTCAGCTGATTTTCAGCAGGAAACATGCATTTTTACTCATATTCAATGCCTGTAGTGATTTATTGATTCATCATCCTTAGTATCAAGATTGGCTGAAATTGTTCTTCTCTCGCCGAAATAAGGCTGTTTTGGCCACCAGCAGTCATGTTTTAACACTGTAAGACCCAAATATCATTTTCACTCTTTTCTTGTGATTTCAACTCATTCTCAGATGGAAACATGCATTTTTACTCATATTCAATCCCTGTAGTGATTTATTGATTCATCATCATTAGTATCAAGATTGGCTGAAATTGTTCTTCTCTCGCCGAAATAAGGCTGTTTTGGCCACCAGCAGTCATGTTTTAACACTGTAAGACCCAAATATCATTTTCACTCTTTTCTTGTGATTTCAACTCATTCTCAGATGGAAACATGCATTTTTACTCATATTCAATCCCTGTAGTGATTTATTGATTCATCATCATTAGTATCAACATTGGCTGAAATTGTTCTTCTCTCGCCGAAATAAGACTGTTTTGGCCACCAGCAGTCATGTTTTAACACTGTAAGACCCAAATATCATTTTCACTCTTTTCTTGTGATTTCAACTCATTCTCAGCAGGAAACATGCATTTTTACTCATATTCAATTCCCTGTAGTGATTTATTGATTCATCATCATTAGTATCAAGATTGGCTGAAATTGTTCTTCTCTCGCCGAAATAAGGCTGTTTTGGCCACCAGCAGTCATGTTTTAACACTGTAAGATCCAAATATCATTTTCATTCTTTTCTTGTGAATTCAGCTGATTTTCAGCAGGAAACATGCATTTTTACTCATATTCAATGCCTGTAGTGATTTATTGATTCATCATCATTAGTATCAAGATTGGCTGAAATTGTTCTTCTCTCGCCGAAATAAGGCTGTTTTGGCCACCAGCAGTCATGTTTTAACACTGTAAGACCCATATATCATTTTCACTCTTTTCTTGTGATTTCAACTCATTCTCAGCAGGAAACATGCATTTTTACTCATATTCAATCCCTGTAGTGATTTATTGATTCATCATCATTAGTATCAAGATTGGCTGAAATTGTTCTTCTCTCGCCGAAATAAGGCTGTTTTGGCCACCAGCAGTCATGTTTTAACACTGTTAGATCCAAATATCATTTTCACTCTTTTCTTGTGAATTCAGCTGATTTTCAGCAGGAAACGTTTTATTTTTACTCATATACAATGCCTGTAGTGATTTATTGATTCATCATCATTAGTATCAACATTGGCTGAAATTGTTCTTCTCTCGCCGAAATAAGGCTGTTTTGGCCACCAGCAGTCATGTTTTAACACTGTAAGATCCAAATATCATTTTCACTCTTTTCTTGTGATTTCAACTCATTCTCAGCAGGAAACATGCATTTTTACTCATATTCAATCCCTCTAGTGATTTATTGATTCATCATCATTAGTATCAAGATTGGCTGAAATTGTTCTTCTCTCGCCGAAATAAGGCTGTTTTGGCCACCAGCAGTCATGTTTTAACACTGTTAGATCCAAATATCATTTTCACTCTTTCTTATGAATTCAGCTGATTTTCAGCAGGAAAACGTGCATTTTTAACTCACATACAATGCCTGTAGTGATTTATTGATTCATCATCATTAGTATCAACATTGGGCTGAAATTGTTCTTCTCTCGCCGAAATAAGCTGTTTTGGCCACCAGCAGTAATGTTTTCACACTGTAAGACCCAAATATCATTTTCACTCTTTTCTTGTGATTTCAGCTCATTTTCAGCAGGAAACATGCATTTTTACTCATATTCAATCCCTGTAGTGATTTATTGATTCATCATCATTAGTATCAAGATTGGCTGAAATTGTTCTTCTCTCGCCGAAATAAGGCTGTTTTGGCCACCAGCAGTCATGTTTTAACACTGTTAGATCCAAATATCATTTTCACTCTTTTCTTGTGATTTCAACTCATTCTCAGATGGAAACATGCATTTTTACTCATATTCAATCCCTGTAGTGATTTATTGATTCATCATCATTAGTATCAAGATTGGCTGAAATTGTTCTTCTCTCGCCGAAATAAGGCTGTTTTGGCCCACCAGCAGTCCATGTTTTAAACACTGTAAGATCCAAATATCATTTTCACTCTTTTCTTGTGAATTCAGCTGATTTTCAGCAGGAAACATGCATTTTTACTCATATTCAATCCCTGTAGTGATTTATTGATTCATCATCATTAGTATCAAGATTGGCTGAAATTGTTCTTCTCTCGCCGAAATAAGGCTGTTTTGGCCACCAGCAGTCCATGTTTTAACACTGTAAGACCCAAATATCATTTTCACTCTTTTCTTGTGATTTCAACTCATTCTCAGATGGAAACATGCATTTTTACTCATATTCAATCCTGTAGTGATTTATTGATTCATCATCATTAGTATCAAGATTGGCTGAAATTGTTCTTCTCTCGCCGAAATAAGGCTGTTTTGGCCATCAGCAGTCATGTTTTAACACTGTAAGATCCAAATATCATTTTCACTCTTTTCTTGTGATTTCAACTCATTCTCAGCAGGAAACATGCATTTTTACTCATATTCAATCCCTGTAGTGATTTATTGATTCATCATCATTAGTATCAAGATTGAGCTGAAATTGTTCTTCTCTCGCCGAAATAAGACTGTTTTGGCCACCAGCAGTCATGTTTTAACACTGTAAGACCCAAATATCATTTTCACTCTTTTCTTGTGATTTCAACTCATTCTCAGCAGGAAACATGCATTTTTACTCATATTCAATCCCTGTAGTGATTTATTGATTCATCATCATTAGTATCAAGATTGGCTGAAATTGTTCTTCTCTCGCCGAAATAAGGCTGTTTTGGCCACCAGCAGTCATGTTTTAACACTGTAAGATCCAAATATCATTTTCATTCTTTTCTTGTGAATTCAGCTGATTTTCAGCAGGAAACATGCATTTTTACTCATATTCAATGCCTGTAGTGATTTATTGATTCATCATCCTTAGTATCAAGATTGGCTGAAATTGTTCTTCTCTCGCCGAAATAAGGCTGTTTTGGCCACCAGCAGTCATGTTTTAACACTGTAAGACCCAAATATCATTTTCACTCTTTCTTGTGATTTCAACTCATTCTCAGCAGGAAACATGCATTTTTACTCATATTCAATCCCTGTAGTGATTTATTGATTCATCATCATTAATATCAACATTGGCTGAAATTGTTCTTCTCTCGCCAAAATAAGGCTGTTTTGGCCACCAGCAGTCATGTTTTAACACTGTAAGATCCAAATATCATTTCACTCTTTTCTTGTGATTTCAACTCATTCTCAGATGGAAACATGCATTTTTACTCATATTCAATCCCTGTAGTGATTTATTGATTCATCATCATTAGTATCAAGATTGGCTGAAATTGTTCCTCTCTCGCCGAAATAAGGCTGTTTTGGCCACCAGCAGTCATGTTTTAACACTGTAAGACCCAAATATCATTTTCACTCTTTTCTTGTGATTTCAACTCATTCTCAGATGGAAACATGCATTTTTACTCATATTCAATCCCTGTAGTGATTTATTGATTCATCATCATTAGTAGTCAAGATTGGCTGAAATTGTTCTTCTCTCGCCGAAATAAGGCTGTTTTGGCCACCAGCAGTCATGTTTTAACACTGTAAGATCCAAATATCATTTTTCACTCTTTTCTTGTGAATTCAGCTGATTTTCAGCAGGAAACATGCATTTTTACTCATATTCAATCCCTGTAGTGATTTATTGATTCATCATCATTAGTATCAAGATTGGCTGAAATTGTTCTTCTCTCAGCCGAAATAAGGCTGTTTTGGCCACCAGCAGTCATGTTTTAACACTGTAAGACCCAAATATCATTTTCACTCTTTTCTTGTGATTTCAACTCATTCTCAGATGGAAACATGCATTTTTACTCATATTCAATCCCTGTAGTGATTTATTGATTCATCATCATTAGTATCAAGATTGGCTGGAAATTGTTCTTCTCTCGCCGAAATAAGGCTGTTTTGGCCATCAGCAGTCATGTTTTAACACTGTAAGATCCAAATATCATTTTCACTCTTTTCTTGTGATTTCAACTCATTCTCAGCAGGAAACATGCAGTTTTACTCATATTCAATCCCTGTAGTGATTTATTGATTCATCATCATTAGTATCAAGATTGGCTGAAATTGTTCTTCTCTCGCCGAAATAAGACTGTTTGGCCACCAGCAGTCATGTTTTAACACTGTAAGACCCCAAATATCATTTTCACTCTTTTCTTGTGATTTCAACTCATTCTCAGCAGGAAACATGCATTTTTACTCCTATTCAATCCCTGTAGTGATTTATTGATTCATCATCATTAGTATCAAGATTGGCTGAAATTGTTCTTCTCTCGCCGAAATAAGGCTGTTTTGGCCACCAGCAGTCATGTTTTAACACTGTAAGATCCAAATATCATTTTCATTCTTTTCTTGTGAATTCAGCTGATTTTCAGCAGGAAACATGCATTTTTACTCATATTCAATGCCTGTAGTGATTTATTGATTCATCATCCTTAGTATCAAGATTGGCTGAAATTGTTCTTCTCTCGCCGAAATAAGGCTGTTTTGGCCACCAGCAGTCATGTTTTAACACTGTAAGACCCAAATATCATTTTCACTCTTTTCTTGTGATTTCAACTCATTCTCAGCAGGAAACATGCAATTTTTACTCATATTCAATCCCTGTAGTGATTTATTGATTCATCATCATTAATATCAACATTGGCTGAAATTGTTCTTCTCTCCGCCAAAATAAGGCTGTTTTGGCCACCAGCAGTCATGTTTTAACACTGTAAGATCCAAATATCATTTTCACTCTTTTCTTGTGAATTCAGCTGATTTTCAGCAGGAAACATGCATTTTTACTCATATTCAATGCCTGTAGTGATTTATTGATTCATCATCCTTAGTATCAAGATTGGCTGAAATTGTTCTTCTCTCGCCGAAATAAGGCTGTTTTGGCCACCAGCAGTCATGTTTTAACACTGTAAGACCGAAATATCATTTTCACTCTTTTCTTGTGATTTCAACTCATTCTCAGATGGAAACATGCATTTTTACTCATATTCAATCCCTGTAGTGATTTATTGATTCATCATCATTAGTATCAAGATTGGCTGAAATTGTTCTTCTCTCGCCGAAATAAGGCTGTTTTGGCCACCAGCAGTCATGTTTTAACACTGTAAGACCCAAATATCATTTTCACTCTTTTCTTGTGATTTCAACTCATTCTCAGATGGAAACATGCATTTTTACTCATATTCAATCCCTGTAGTGATTTATTGATTCCTCATCATTAGTATCAAGATTGGCTGAAATTGTTCTTCTCTCGCCGAAATAAGGCTGTTTTGCACACCAGCAGTCATGTTTTAACACTGTTAGATCCAAATATCATTTTCACTCTTTTTCTTTGTGAATTCAGCTGATTTTCAGCAGGAAACATGCATTTTATACTCATATTCAATGCCTGTAGTGATTTATTGATTCATCATCATTAGTATCAACATTGGCTGAAATTGTTCTTCTCTCGCCGAAATAAGGCTGTATTGGCCACCAGCAGTCATGTTTTAACACTGTAAGACCACAAATATCATTTTTACTCTTTTCTTGTGATTTCAACTCAGTCTCAGATGGAAACATGCATTTTTACTCATATTCAATCCCTGTAGTGATTTATTGATTCATCATCATTAGTATCAACATTGGCTGAAATTGTTCTTCTCTCGCCGAAATAAGGCTGTTTGGCCACCAGCAGTCATGTTTTAACACTGTAAGACCCAAATATCATTTTCACTCTTTTCTTGTGATTTCAACTCATTCTCAGATGGAAACATGCATTTTTACTCATATTCAATCCCTGTAGTGATTTATTGATTCATCATCATTAGTATCAACATTGGCTGAAATTGTTCTTCTCTCGCCGAAATAAGGCTGTTTTGGCCACCAGCAGTCATGTTTTAACACTGTAAGACCCAAATATCATTTTCACTCTTTTCTTGTGATTTCAACTCATTCTCAGCAGGAAACATGCATTTTTACTCATATTCAATCCCTGTAGTGATTTATTGATTCATCATCCTTAGTATCAAGATGGCTGAAATTGTTTCTCTCTCGCTGAAATAAGGCTGTTTTGGCCACCAGCAGTCATGTTTTAACACTGTAAGACCCAAATATCATTTTCACTCTTTTCTTGTGATTTCAACTCATTCTCAGCAGGAAACATGCATTTTTACTCATATTCAATCCCTGTAGTGATTTATTGATTCATCATCATTAGTATCAACATTGGCTGAAATTGTTTCTTCTCTCGCCGAAATAAGGCTGTTTTGGCCACCAGCAGTCATGTTTTAACACTGTAAGACCCAAATATCATTTTCACTCTTTTCTTGTGATTTCAACTCATTCTCAGCAGGAAACATGCATTTTTACTCATATTCAATCCCCTGTAGTGATTTATTGATTCATCATCCTTAGTATCAAGATTGGCTGAAATTGTTCTTCTCTCGCTGAAATAAGGCTGTTTTGGCCACCAGCAGTCATGTTTTAACACTGTAAGACCCAAATATCATTTTCACTCTTTTCTTGTGATTTCAACTCATTCTCAGCAGGAAACATGCATTTTTACTCATATTCAATCCCTGTAGTTGATTTATTGATTCATCATCATTAGTATCAACATTGGCTGAAATTGTTCTTCTCTCGCCGAAATAAGGCTGTTTGGCCACCAGCAGTCATGTTTTAACACTGTAAGACCCAAATATCATTTTCACTCTTTTCTTGTGATTTCAACTCATTCTCAGCAGGAAACATGCATTTTTACTCATATTCAATCCCTGTAGTGATTTATTGATTCATCATCATTAGTATCAAGATTGGCTGAAATTGTTCTTCTCTCGCCGAAATAAGGCTGTTTTGGCCACCAGCAGTCATGTTTTAACACTGTAAGATCCAAATATCATTTTCACTCTTTTCTTGTGAATTCAGCTGATTTTCAGCAGGAAACATGCATTTTTACTCATATTCAATGCCTGTAGTGATTTATTGATTCATCATCCTTAGTATCAAGATTGGCTGAAATTGTTCTTCTCTCGCTGAAATAAGGCTGTTTTGGCCACCAGCAGTCATGTTTTAACACTGTAAGACCGAAATATCATTTTCACTCTTTTCTTGTGATTTCAACTCATTCTCAGATGGAAACATGCATTTTTACTCATATTCAATGCCTGTAGTGATTTATTGATTCATCATCATTAGTATCAAGATTGGCTGAAATTGTTCTTCTCTCGCCGAAATAAGGCTGTTTTGGCCACCAGCAGTCATGTTTTAACACTGTAAGATCCAAATATCATTTTCACTCTTTTCTTGTGATTTCAACTCATTCTCAGCAGGAAACATGCATTTTTACTCATATTCAATCCCTGTAGTGATTTATTGATTCATCATTCCTTAGTATCAAGATTGGCTGAAATTGTTCTTCTCTCGCTGAAATAAGGCTGTTTTGGCCACCAGCAGTCATGTTTTACACTGTAAGACCCAAATATCATTTTCACTCTTTTCTTGTGATTTCAACTCATTCTCAGATGGAAACATGCATTTTTACTCATATTCAATCCCTGTAGTGATTTATTGATTCATCATCATTAGTATCAACATTGGCTGAAATTGTTCTTCTCTCGCCGAAATAAGGCTGTTTTGGCCACCAGCAGTCATGTTTTAACACTGTAAGACCCAAATATCATTTCACTCTTTTCTTGTGATTTCAACTCATTCTCAGCAGGAAACATGCATTTTTACTCATATTCAATCCCTGTAGTGATTTATTGATTCATCATCCTTAGTATCAAGATTGGCTGAAATTGTTCTTCTCTCGCTGAAATAAGGCTGTTTTGGCCACCAGCAGTCATGTTTTAACACTGTAAGACCCAAATATCATTTTCACTCTTTTCTTGTGATTTCAACTCATTCTCAGCAGGAAACATGCATTTTTACTCATATTCAATCCCTGTAGTGATTTATTGATTCATCATCATTAGTATCAACATTGGCTGAAATTGTTCTTCTCTCGCCGAAATAAGGCTGTTTTGGCCACCAGCAGTCATGTTTTAACACTGTAAGACCCAAATATCATTTTCACTCTTTTCTTGTGATTTCAACTCATTCTCAGATGGAAACATGCATTTTTACTCATATTCAATCCTGTAGTGATTTATTGATTCATCATCATTAGTATCAAGATTGGCTGAAATTGTTCTTCTCTCGCCGAAATAAGGCTGTTTTGGCCACCAGCAGTCATGTTTTAACACTGTAAGATCCAAATATCATTTTTCACTCTTTTCTTGTGAATTCAGCTGATTTTCAGCAGGAAACATGCATTTTTTACTCATATTCAATGCCTGTAGTGATTTATTGATTCATCATCCTTAGTATCAAGATTGGCTGAAATTGTTCTTCTCTCGCACGAAATAAGGCTGTTTTGGCCACACAGCAGTCATGTTTTAACACTGTAAGACCGAAATATCATTTTCACACTCTTTTCTTGTGATTTCAACTCATTCTCAGATGGAAACATACATTTTTACTCATATTCAATCCCTGTAAGTGATTATTGATTCATCATCATTAGTATCAAGATTGGCTGAAATTGTTCTTCTCTCGCCGAAATAAGGCTGTTTTGGCCACCAGCAGTCATGTTTTAACACTGTAAGACCCAAATATCATTTTCACTCTTTTCTTGTGATTTCAACTCATTCTCAGCAACAAACATGCATTTTTA